>NW_027468657.1:6305257-6352757 GCF_046254945.1 Alosa pseudoharengus
CCTGCCCCGCCCCGCTCTCTCTCGTAGCCCGCTGCCACTCCTCTGCATGTGCATTTAACAAAATATTCACGATTGTTGAAGGATTGTTGTCGCCACATAGAAGCATTGCATAGCAGACGTCTGGCTAAAATGCTATTAAATCCGCTTAGCATCGTGACCATGCTGCGCAAATTTGTTAAAAACTGCTGCATTGAAGCGAACTCTGCTAAGGTCTTATCACCACATAGTAGGCTACATTGAAGAGACTAAACTAAGTTAAGTTATGAAATCAAGCAGTATCTCAAAGCTAACGTTAGAATACTGTTTGGATGTCGAATTTAGAATGCTTAGCCTACTTACAGCTGCTTGTCAATTTCGTCTCGTTCGTTATTGACTCTGACACTGAATGTTTGCAAAATCCCGATGTAAATGGAAAAGTGTTTTCCAAAATTCAAAAGTGCTTGTCCCAAGGAGAAGTACGAACCTTTATTTTAAATATGTAGAAAACGTTATGAATTGCATCCACTCATCAGCAGCCTTTCAACTGTGTTACAATTGCAAGGGTTCCCTCAAACGTCTTAAAAAGTGACAGGCACTCATAGACCTATACACTACCAAGACGATCTTAATACACTTAATACACGTTGTCAAAGTCAGCTACCGCCACAAATTGAATCCAATTCTGTGGGAAACACTGGACATGTTGTCCCGTATTCATACGCACACAGAACACATCACATCACATTACAAACAAGAACACAGGATGATCGATCACACACACACTCACACGCAAGCACAAACAAATGTGCCTTTCCGTGTAATTCAGAAACACACTCTTGCTGAAACAAATACCATATGGAATAGGGCAGCACGATTTGGGGGAAATATTTAATTGCAATATTTCTGACAGATATTGCGATTGCGATATGATTTTTGAAGGTCAATAAATAGATTCAGTTCAATATTCCAGATGTGATCTGTTTGGTGAGCAGCACGCCCTGTGCACAGGAAGCACAGCACCTCTGGCCGACTGTGAAGAACCAATCAGAACCTCTGTGCCCCACCAACCAGAATGTAACAATGAACAGAATTGTGACAAATTAACTGTGCACGATTATTTGTAGCTTTAGCAATTGGGTAATTGCGTTGGTTCATATTTACGATTATGATTGAGATTGCGCTAACCGTGCAGTCCTAATATGGAGCTACCTCTATGAATAGCACAGAAACAAGACTGACTTCAGAGCACCACCATAGAGGATCATTAGCATCCCTACATACAGCCATCCAACTAAAGGTCGGCATGGCAACACTCTGACTCTCCGGCACGCACCTGCCACGTTCTCCTTGCTCCTCCCCCATTTTTACAGCAGGTGTGTGTGTGTGTGCGTGAGACAAAGATAGAGTTTAAGCAACTTCCGTGACCTATTTGCTTCTGTCTTCTGATTGTCAGAGTGTGTAGTGAATGTCAGTACAGCCTGTGGGAAGTGTGTGTGTGTGTGTGTAATCCTCCCCAGAGCTTCAAGTGTTGGAACAGTCTAGGGGAATAGTTTCATGTGTGATGACAAGGGGTAGAGTGTCTTGAGGATAACCTCCCCACCACACACACACACACACACACACACACACACACACACACCTTAAGCCCTCTGTCTCCCAAAGCAGAGACCCCAAACACCCCCTAACCACATATTGCATCATTAATACATCAAAACAAAATGATTACAAACAAGGGGGGATTCCCTAGGCACAAAGGAGACTAGGAGAGAGAGTGGGTGGGTGGGTGTGTGTGTGTGTGTTTTTCCATGACTGCTTCTCTCTCCCACTCCCACACAGAGAAATCAGATGTGTAGGAGATGAGACAAAAGGAGTATGTGAGACACGCTCGAGACATTCGAGAGAGATGCATACACGAGACACATGAGAGAGAAACACAGACGTGAGACACTCTTGAGACAAGTGAGAGAGAGACATAGACATCAGTCATGTGAGACAGACAAACAGACGTGAGACACTCTTGAGACAAGTGAGAGAGAGACATAGACATCAGTCATGTGAGACAGACAAACAGATGTGAGACACTCTTGAGACAAGTGTGAGAGAGACACACAGACATCAGTCATGTGAGACAGACAAACAGATGTGAGACGCTTGAGACAAGTGAGAGTGAGAGACACAGACATCAGTCATGTGAGACAGACAAACAGATGTGAGACACTCTTGAGACAAGTGAGAGAGAGAGATACACAGACATCAGTCATGTGAGACAGACAAACAGATGTGAGACGCTTGAGACAAGTGAGAGAGACACAGACGTGAGACATACGAGAGAGAGACAGATGTGAGATACACTTGAGACAAATGAGACAGGCGGGAGAGAAGCACCAGATGGAAAAAACAGTCATGACTAGTGCTGTCCTACTGGCTGGAAAGATTACACAAGGCCCAAGTGTGTAATTTCAATTAATGAGAGAACACACACACACACGTGTATGGTGTGTTTTAAGTGGAGGAGACAGTGCTGCACGGTAACAGGAAGGCCAGCGCTGGCATCTCCCTGGACACGGTTGCCAGGCACCCAGGGATGGAGGCAGCTCCGCCTCAGGGGCGGTGCTAATTAACCACAAGCAGGCTGGGATTATTTTCTAAATACCTGTTTACCTGGGAGGCCCAGAGGCGTGTGTGTGTGTGTGTGTGTGTGTGTGTGTGTGTGTGTGTGTGTGTGTGTGTGTGTGTGTGTGTGTGTGTGTGTGTGTTGGCAGAGGTGGGATTATTTTCTAAATACCGGTTTACCTGTGAGACCTTCTGAGGAAGGGCAAAGGAGTGTAAACATCAACACTCAGGGAGATAGTGTGTGTGTGTGTGTGTGTGTGTGTGTGTGTGTGTGTGTGTGTGTGTGTGTGTGTGTGTGTGTGTGTGTGTGTGTGTGTGTGTGTATGTGTGTGTGTGTGTGTGCACGCAAAGGTTGGCAGGGCAATGGCTCAGCTATCTATACTTGTGCTGTTGTAAATGCCAAGGGACATACCACCCACACTACAAAGCCCCCAGTTGTGTAAGTTAGCGTGCGCGTGTGTGCGTGTGTGCGTGTGTGTGTGTGCGTGTGTGTTGATCAGTAGGCAAAGGGGGGACTTGGGTCAGCCTTACCCAGGAAGTACAATCTGACTGCAGGCAAACAAGTCAATGTACTAGCCTGGCAGACTAAAGCAGACCTACAACCTCTGGCCAATCACCATTCATCATTGCTATACTATACTACTCTAACTTTTATACTATACTATACTATACTACTCTAACTATTATACTATACTATACTACTCTAACTATTATACTATACTATACTACTCTAACTATTATACTATACTATACTACTCTACTATACTACTCTAACTATTATACTATACTATACCTATTCTAACTATTATACTATAGTATACTATACTATACTACTCTAACTATTATACTATACTATATTATACTACTCTAACTATTATACTATAGTATACTATACTACTCTAACTACTATACTATACTATATTATACTATACTACTCTAACTATTATACTATACTATACTACTCTAACTATTATACTATACTATACTACTATACTATACTACTCTAACTATTATACTATACTATACTATACCTATTCTAACTATTATACTATAGTATACTATACTATACTACTCTAACTATTATACTATACTATTCTAACTATTATACTATACTATGCCTATTCTAACTATTATACTATACTATACATTTTCTAACTATATTAACTATACTATACAATTCTAACAGTGCAGGCTGAAATATAAGTAAGTGTGATGGCAGGCTCTTCTCATTACTGCTGCTGGAATAGACAGAGCCTAGCTAAGCTAGCTCAGGAATCAGCAACACTCACGCACACAGTGGTTTGTATGCATGTCATCATGGCAGTGTACTGAAGAAACACACTCCATTTTACACACATATAGTAAGACACACCCAGCAACTATGGTTATTTATACTGAATGAGTACATGGCTGTGAGTAAGCCACCTCTTCTATAGACACACACTCACACTCCCCAGCACTGGCCCCTTAGTAGTGTAAACATCGGCATAGAGCTTGAGCGGAAGGCCTTCATGGCTCATCCTGTTAACCTTTCACCTTGTGTGCGCACACACACACACACACACACACACACACACACACACACACACACACACACACACACACACACACACACACACACACACACACACACACACACACACACACACACACACACACACACACACACACACACACACACACACACACACACACACACACACACACACACACACACAGCCCATTAGCCCCTAACTCTATGACAAAACAAAATGGCTGCCTCTCTCTCTGAACTCTACATATGTACAAATGAAATGTGCAGACACAGAATATGTGTGTGTGTGTGTGTGTGTGTGTGTGTGTGTGTGTGTGTGTGTGTGTTTTCTCTCACTAAGGTGTGCAGGCAGCTGAAGAATGCTGAGAGGAGAAGAGGAAGAGAAGGATGAGAAAGAGAGAGGTGGGGGAGGGGAGGGGTGGGGTGCTGGAGTACTGCATGGGGAAGAAAGGATGAATGAAGCAGGCCTGAGAGAGGGGTGAACAAGATAATAGTGAAGGGGAGGAGAGGAGGAAAGAGAGAGAAAGGGTGACAGAGAGAGAGAGAGAGAGAGAGAGAGAGAGAGAAAGAAGAAGGGAGAGGGAGAGAAGAAAGAAGAAGGAGTTAGTGGAGGGAATAAGAGGGAGAACAGGAAAGAGAGTTGGTGTGTGTGTGTGTGTGTGTGTGTGTGCCTGCATGCGTGTTTGTGTGTGTGTGTATGCATGCACATGCGTGTGCCTGCGTGTGTGTGTGTGTGTGTGTGTGTGTGTGTGTGTGTGTGTGTGTGTGTGTGTGAAGTGATGCATGAGACCAGCTGTATCTCAGTGTGTTAAGCAAAGAAAGATGAATATGTTGGCTCTTCCTGTAGCCCCTCTCTGCTGGGGGAGATTAGAAGGCACAATTCCACCTCTCTCTCTCTCACACACACACATATAATCTGTCTATCCCTCTCTCAAGCAAACACACACACACACACTCTAGGCCTTACCAAAACAAAATCCTTGCCAAATGTCAAATGCTTTGTGAAAGTGTATGTGTGTGTATACTGTATGTGAGAGGGAGCGCGAGAGAGAGAGAGAGAGAGAGAGAGAGAGAGAGAGAGAGAGAGAGAGAGAGAGAAAGAACATGGCCAGGTGCCCTTTAGAGGCAGAGAGCAATCATCCCACCACATAACACACACACACACACACACACACACACACAGATAAAGAACCACATCTCAAAGCATGTATCAAAGAACCACATCTCAAAGCATCTAAAACTAAGAGACCACACGCCCTAAAGAGCTGAGAGCGTGCACACACACACACACACACACACACACACACACACACACACACACACACAATCAAATCCAACACAACAAACTGCAGAATCTGCTGAAAAACCTGTCCCATACCCACACACACACAGTATTGCTCAGGTCACTGCGATTCTGTAACAAACTGTTTCTGCAAAACACAGTAGACATTAAAGGGTTTAAGGGCGTGTGCTGCTTTCCATTCAGTTCAGAGCGTAAAGATCTCGCTCCTATCTACACACACAATGCTGTGGCATCACACACATAGGAGAGGGACCGAGCCTTCCAGAAGCTTCTACAGTGTGTTCAACAATAACCCCTGTGAAGAGCTGCAGTACAAATACAAAACAACAACCAGTGCCCAGCTAGAGCGAGCGAGCGTGCGCACGCACACACACATACACACACACACACACACACACACACACACACACACACACACACACACACACACACTCCAAAGCTAGCAGACTCCAACCCACACACATCAGTGTTTCCCACAGAATTGGATTCAATTTGTGGCGGTAGCTGACTTTGACAACGGGGGGGGCCCTTGCAATTGTAACACAGTTGAAAGGCTGCTGATGTGTGGATGCAATTCATAACGTTTTCTACATAGTTAAAATAAAGGTTCGTACTTCTCCTTGGGACAAGCACTTTTGAATTTTGGAAAACACTTTTTTTTTTGCAAACATTCAGTGTCAGAGTCAATAAAATGAGCCCTTCAACGAAATTGACAAGCAGCTGTAAGTAGGCTAAGCATGCTAAATTCGACATCCAAACAGTATTCTTACGTTAGCTTTGAGATACTGCTTGATTTCATAACTTAACTTAGTTTAGTCTCTTCAATGTAGCCTACTATGTGATGATAAGACCTTAGCAGAGTTCACTTCAATGCAGCAGTTTTGAACAAATTTGCGCAGCATGGTCACGATGCTAAGCGGATTTAATAGCAATTTAGCCAGACGTCTTCTATGCAATGCTTCTATGTGGCAACAACAATCCTTCAACAATCGTGAATATTTTGTTAAATGCACATGCAGAGGAGGGGCAGCAGGCTACGAGAGAGAGCGGGGCGGGGCAAGGAAAGGCTGCGTGCGTAAAAAGCGCAGCTCAATGGCAATGCAAGGATTTGACCTTATATTTAATTTAAATTAAATTAAATTAAATTAAATTAAACACAGAATATTCATCTGTGGCGGCCGATTTTTATTTTGTGGCACCCCGCCACAGATTAGTCAATGTATGGGAAACACTGCGCATACACAGCTAGCAGCACACACACACACACTCCATGTGCAAACAGCACACAAACAATCTCAAAATAAGCATTAGACACACAAATACCACAACTACACAAAGTTAGACAGACCTACACCCTGAACACACACAAGTGCGTACTTGCACACACACAGACACAGATACAGATGAGTAGTGAGAAGAGTAGTGAGTAGGTTTGCGCTCACCTGAAGCCGTCCACAGTGACGATCTCGACCTCGCTGTCAGTGGACGTGACGTTGATCTCCTCACTGGCGGGCACGGGTGGAGCGGGCGTGGCCTCGATCACCACCACATCCTCGTCCAGCACACCTGCATGGGTCAAAGGTCAACGGTCAGTTTAGTGGTTTTATACATCCATGAATGGTGACATGTCAGACTCAGAGGGCCCTTGCATAAGATGCTACCGCCAGTGCAACCACCACAACAAACCACCACATCAACATGCTTTATCACTGTCAGATGGTGTGTCTCCGTGTGTGTGTGTGTGTGTCTCTGTGCGTCTCTGTGCGTCTCTGTGTGTCTCTGTGTGTGTGTGTGTCTCTCTGTATGTCTCTGTGTGTGTGCGTGTCTCTCTGTGTGTCTCTGTGTGTGTGCGTGTGTGTGTCTCTCTGTGTGTCTCTGTGTGTGTGTCTCTCTGTGTGTCTCTGTGTGTGTGCGTGTGTGTGTGCGTGTGTGTGTCTCTCTGTGTGTCTCTGTGTGTGTGCGTGTGTGTGTCTCTCTGTGTGTCTCTGTGTGTGTGCGTGTGTGTGTCTCTGTGTGTGTGTGTGCGTGTGTGTGTCTCTCTGTGTGTCTCTGTGTGTGTGTCTGCGTTTTTAATGACCCTCCATAAGCAGATCTAATGCACCAGGCTATTCTATACCTGTTATCTGCCCCCCAACCCCTCTGTTATCTGCCCCCCAACCCCTCTAGTAGCTCAGCTCCATGCTGTTTCATGGTGGTTCTATAAGGAGCTCCGAGTCATGAGAGCTCAGAGTTCATGGCCTAGACAACTGACTACCTTGACACTTGGCTTTGTTTGTGTGTGATTTTTAACTTCGGGTTTGGTGCAATTTTTGTTATTTTTAAAACGTGTTGTTTGTCTGTATTTAGGTTTATAATGCTATAAATGTTATTAGGCAACAAGGTCGGTTTTCTGTGCATTAGAATATAACCTACTCTTCATGAGCTCACTGTTGAGCACAATATTCGTTTAGAATGAATAAGGCCTTGTCAAGTAAAACGATAGGAATATTTGTTGCCTTAAGGCTCGTCACCCATCGTCGGGTTGATAATGAATAAGGCTTAGCTAAATAAAATGAACATGAATGAAGAAAATGCTAGTCGCACAGGCCATCTGGACTTTGCTTCAAATAGGCTACTTAAATGCAATATGCACATATTTGACTAGTTTGCAGGAGGCCGAAATGCAAATAGCCTGAACCTCCATGCCAGGCACACGCATGAGGAACAGTAGCTGGCAGGTGCGTATCCTACAAAAGGTACCTGCCATCGCCATGCGTGTGGCTATGCACCTGCTAACTACAGTCCATCAGCTGTGTGCCTGGCATAGAGGTTCATATAGGCCATTTGCATTTCGTTGAATGGGAGCCTAAATGATAATCAGACATTCAGATGCTTTTTGTGCGCTCCTGTAAACTAGTCAAATATGTACTGTATGTCCGCTTCAAGTATTCAAACTTCCGTGGCTACTTCAAGTGTTATGCACAATGGCCAACGTGACTATCTTCAGCCTAAATGTGCGCTCACATACGTACATACATACATACATACAAGAGTTCACAATGTGTACATAGAAAAAAAAAACGTTATTTACAACGATGGTCACGATGGCCTCTCTGATTCGCTGTGCGCTACCTGCCTCTACCTGCGCTCCAGTCATATCCCGCCCCCCCCGCAAGCCCCACCCCTCACGCAACCATACTGAGATTCTGTTTATGTGTGTGGGTTGGTGTCGTTCACACACAATATCCACATATAAGCATCATATCTGAATCACCCCAAGGGTCAGACATCCGTGTGACAAAGATTGGCATATAGTGCGGAGGACATGTCTGAAAGCCGTTATCGTGTCAGAGTGAAAGTGAAACTCCAGTCTGAGACAGATAAGACCTGTGTGACGTGTGTAGGTTAACACAGGCCATATGTCAGAAAATAGCAGCTCAATATGCTTACTGGTCACCAATACACATGTACGTGTGTGTGTGTGTGTGTGTGTGTGTGTGTGTGTGTGCGTGCGTGCGTGCGTATGCTTCATGTGTAGGTGTTGTCTCCTGGCAGATAAGAGTGTGTGTGATCACCAGCTGATAAGAGACAGCCCAAACTGATTAATTCCCTAATTAAATCCTGGCTCATCCAGTCAGGCCAGCTGAGTGCTGCTTGCCGGAGTACAACACCACCACTGTGGCGAGCCCCATATCAGGCAGGCATGGAGAGTGTGAGTGTGTGTGAGTCTGTGTAAGAGAGAGACAGAGAGCAAAATAGCACACAGACAAGTACTGCATTTGTACACTGCTTTTCTACAAAGTGTGTCTGTGTGTGTGTTTCTGTGGGGGTTACTATTCCTGCATGATGCCCTGGGTGAGTGCTGCTAAGGTAACTTAATCTGGTGGGTATTGCATCTTACTACTGACACTCCCCCCTCCCCCTCCCCCCTCTGGGTCTACTGGCTGCATGAAGCTGCTTGCCTTGAGCTCACAGAGCCCCTGGCCCTGGACTCCTCAGACAGCTTCAGACATGCGCTTGGGCCGCCAGTGCAAAGGCAGCCATACTGGATGAGCTGTGACCTCGGGAGAAACAGTGGGCCGGAGCAGGGCCGGAGCAGCGCGGGAGAAACAGTGGGCCGGAGCAGCGCGGGAGAAACAGTGGGCCGGAGCAGGGCCGGAGCAGCGCGGGAGAAACAGTGGGCCGGAGCAGCGCGGTAACAGTTTGTGATTGCACCACGGCACGGCTTTTGATACGGCATCATTGTTTTGGCCTACACTGGTAGTTGGAGGTTAGTTCTGGACAACATTGGTGGTTGGAGGTCTCATCTTGGAAACATCACGATGATGGATGACTCCTTTTGACAAACCTTTTGGAAATCTCTGAAAATCATGTTTAATATGACATGTTTAACATAGTATTAAAAAGCCTCTCTCTCTCTCTCTCTCTCTCTCCCTCCCTCCCTCCTCCTCTACAGCTCCTTCTGTGTGTCCCTCTCTACCCCTCCATCTTCCTGTCTTCCTTGTTCTTCTGGCCCTGCCCTGCTCTCTCTCTCTCTCTCTCTCTCTCTCTCTCTCTCTCTCTCTCTCTCTCTCTCTCTCTCCTGTAAAGAGGGCATGTCTTCAGGGAGGAGGGCTGAATCAGAGGGGACCGCTGTGAAGCTTCAGTCAAGAGCTCTGTTCCTCTCCACCCACCTACTTCCCATGGCACACACACACACACACACACACAGCTAGTCTCCATTATAATCCCCTTGCTTTGCCCCATGAAAGACCTGCAGAACAGTGTGTGGACAGGAGAGGGAGGGGGAGAGGGGGAGAGAGAGAGAGAGAGAGAGAGAGAGAGAGAGAGAGAGAGAGAGAGAGAGAGAGAGAAAGAGTAAGAGAGAAATAGGGAGTGTGTGTGTGTGTGTGTGTGTGTAAGAGTAAGCTTGACGTCATTTCTGAAATATCTGCTTTGGCTAAATTGTCTCCGAGACCTTCATGCCAATAAAGCTGGCTGGGCTGCGCTGAATGAAAAGGCGCTGCTGTGCTCAATTGAACAGAGGGATGGAGAGAGTGGAGGAGAGAAAGAGAGAGAACCCTGAGAGAATGGACAGAATGAGAGGAGATAGAGAAAGGTAGAAGAGAGAGGACAGAGAATGGAGAGAATGAGAGGAGAGGTAGAGAAAGGTGGAAGAGAGAGGAGAGAATGGACAGAATGAGAGGAGAGATAGAGAAAGGTGGAAGAGAGAGGAGAGAGAATGGACAGAATGAGAGGAGAGGTAGAGAAAGGTGGAAGAGAGAGGAGAGAATGGACAGAATGAGAGGAGAGATAGAGAAAGGTGGAAGAGAGAGGAGAGAGAATGGACAGAATGAGAGGAGAGATAGAGAAAGGTGGAAGAGAGAGGAGAGAGAATGGACAGAATGAGAGGAGAGATAGAGAAAGGTAGAAGAGAGAGGACAGAGAATGGAGAGAATGAGAGGAGAGGTAGAGAAAGGTGGAAGAGAGAGGAGAGAATGGACAGAATGAGAGGAGAGATAGAGAAAGGTGGAAGAGAGAGGAGAGAGAATGGACAGAATGAGAATGAGTGAACAGAATGGACAGAATGAGTGTGGGGTGGTGTGTGTGTGGGGTGGGGGGGTGTGTGTGTGGGGTGGGGGGGTGGGTGTGTGTGTGGGGTGGGGGGGGGGTGTGTGTGTGGGGTGGGGGTGTGTGTGTGTGTGTGGGGGGGGGGTGTGTGTGTGGGGTGGGGGGGGTGTGTGTGTGTGTGGGGTGGGGGGGTGTGTGTGTGTGTGTGTGTGTGTGTGTGTGTGTGTGTGGGGGGGGTATCTGGGGTATCTACGGCTCTTATCTGCCCCAGCGAGGAGCTTCAAGCTTCGGCTGACACAGCAGGTGCGTCCTGTTTGGTTAACACAGAACCCCCCCCCACACACCCCAACACACACACACACCTGCTCCATGCAGCTAATGCAGGTGTGTGTGTGTGAGAGTAGGAAGCAGAGAGTATTATCAGCCCTTCCAATGCAATGCAAAGCACAAAGCAAGTACACACACACAAACAGAGAGTGTGTGGGGGCGTACGGGTCCAGCAAGAGTCATCGACAGAGGAATGTGGGGTTGGCCAACATCAGCTGTACAACCTGCGTGTGTGCGTGTGTGTGGAGGGGACACGAGGACAGTGGACGACAAAAAGAGGGATAAAGAGAGAAAGAGTGTGTGTGAAAATTCAGCATCACAGAGAAGTTGAGAGAAAGAGGTGCAGGAAGAGGAGGAAAGAAAGAGAAAGACACACACACACACACACACACACACACACACACACACACACACACACACACACACAGCATCATACTGTATCCTGTCTCTATCCTCAGCCTCTCATAACTCTTATACTTCCCCTCTGTTTCTCACACACACACACACACACAGACACAGACACACACACACTTCAGCGTGAGAGGGCTGACAGGGTCCTGCTCTTTAAGTCTCCTTCTTAGACATGGACACTGATGAGCTGGCTTAAACGCATAAAGGATCTTAGTGAAAGGTCTTGATATCTCTCTTGGATATGTGCAGCAAACAAGTGACTCTCTTACTCTTCCATTGACTTCCATTGTATTAAAAGAGCACCACATGTGGTGCAAAGTGGTACTGCAGATCCAGTACAAATTCAGTGGATTTATAGACAATATTTGTAAAAAATCTTATCTCAATGAAGAAACTCAGCAACAAGCCCAAATTTTGGGCAGATGATCCTTTTTGGCTTTTTGAAAATCAAGCCCAATTTAATAAAAATGCTCTGACAATATGATAATGTTAACAACCAAAGTTAATGCATGGACATGACCTTATAATCCATACATGAGTGGGAAAAAAATCTGATGAATTTTTGTCACATACTTTTTGAATGACAAGCCCTCAAAGGTGGTGATGTTTTTTCACATAATGAATTTATAGCCATTTTCAGAGCTTTGCAGAGGGGAAATTACACAAGATACACCTGATTTGATTGGATTGTTTAATTCAACAGGAAAATGTACTTCTATTCACATAGTTTCACTAATGTGTGTGAAATACCAAAAGAGCCAATAATGTTGGAAGTTGAACAAAAAGGATTGTTCACCACGATGCTTAAAATGACTTGAAACTTCAAAGGGCTGTAGTTTTGGAACCATTAGTGATACAGATATACTATTTAAGATTTATGCATAGGTTTGGTTTACAAACACCTGTGATTTTTTTCAGATTTTTTGGGAGAGGGTGACCTGCCAGCCACTGGGTGATTTGACACGGAATGACCCTACAGCACAGCACAGCACAGCACAGCCTCCGCTGGGTAGGGCTGTGCCTGCCTGGAATGTGTGCGCATCTGTATGTGTGTGAGTGAGTGTGTGAGTGTGTGTGTGAGTGAGTGAGTGTATGTGTGAGTGAGTGAGTGAGTGAGCACTTTGTGTGCAGGAGAGAGGGAGGGGTACAGATTTTAAAAGGGGGAGAAATGAAGGATGGTGTGTGTGTGGGTGTGTGTGTGAGTGTGTTTGTGGTAGAAGCGGGGTGTATATGTTTATGCAAAACCAGTGAATTCATTTCTCCCCTTCATTCTTTCTGTGTGTGTGTGTGTGTGTGTGTGTGTGTGTGTGTGTGTGTGTGTGTGTGTGTGTGTGTTACCCTCCAGCAGTGGAATAGAGGATAAATATTAGTAATTTTACTAGAATGTCAAATCTGTCTCAGTCTGCCATAAGCTCCTGTCTTCACACACCCTCAAACACACACACACACAAAACTCCCTTTCCCCTGAAGCCCTCTTGCACACACACACACCTCTGTCCCTGCCTTTCACTCACTCTCTTTACCCAAAGCCCTCCACACACACACACACACACACACACACACACACACACGGCATTGGTCCAGTTTGAGCTGTAAAGCCCAAGGAGAGCTAGCGAGAAAGAGAGCCGTGATAGATGGTGTGTGTGTGTGTGTGTGAACCTGTGTGTGTGTGTGTGAACCTGTGTGTGTGTGTGTGTGTATTTGTATGTGTGCGAGAGAAAGAGTGAGTGTGTGTGTGTGTGTATATGTATGTAAGCTGGTTCATGTTGTCTATGTGTATGAGCACATGTTTATCAGCTGAGGAGTGTGTCCTTGCCACTGCTGCATTATGAGAGATTAGAGCGCTGGCCCTGTGAGCGTGCTCTTGGTTAACGGCTCGGCCCTGTAGGGAGCGCTGGGTAGCTGTTCCCTGTGACCGGTCCTGTAGGGAGCGCTGGGTAGCTGTTCCCTGTGACCGGTCCTGTAGGGAGCGCTGAGTAGCTGTTCCCTGTGACCGGTCCTGTAGGGAGCGCTGGGTAGCTGTTCCCTGTGACCGGTCCTGTAGGGAGCGCTGGGTAGCTGTTTCCTGTGATCGGTCCTGTAGGGAGCGCTGGGTAGCTGTTCCCTGTGATCGGTCCTGTAGGGAGCGCTGAGTAGCTGTTCCCTGTGACCGGTCCTGTAGGTACTGCTGGGTAGCTGTTCCCTGTGACCGGTCCTGTAGGGAGCGCTGGGTAGCTGTTCCCTGTGATCGTTCCTGCAGGGAGCGCTGGGTAGCTGTTCCCTGTGACCGGTCCTGTAGGGAGCGCTGGGTAGCTGTGACCGGTCCTGTAGGGAGCGCTGGGTAGCTGTTCCCTGTGACCGAGCTGCTGAACAACATTCTGAGACCTCGTGGCGTGCCGTGCTGTGGACGTCTCGTACCGCGCACACTGATTTAACAATCCCAGTATTGAACAATACGCAACTGAATATGATATTAAGTGGCCATTCTAAGAGTCACGAGATCCCTGATATGACTGAGAGTTGTGCTTATTAACAGGTGTGTGTGTGTGTGTGTGTGTGTGTGTGCTGTGTTGAGGAGTGGCGGATAAAAAATGTGGTCAGAGTTCATCTGAAGGGTGTTTAGCTACGCTGTCAAACACCAAAAACTCATTCCTCGCACAGACTTAAGCGAACACAAACACCTGCTGTAAAATACGCCTGCTACGCGGCAAAACAGGATGTCTGTGAAACTTTGTGTGTGTGTTTCGACACTCAGGCGTGGGGAAACTTGATCAGCAATATGCTTTTGTCATTTGTCAACTTGGCTGCTCGTGAGTCACACTTCCACATAATCCTTCAAACACAAAAGTGAAGGTGCTGTGTGAACAATTGTCTGCATGTGTGTGTGTGTGTGTATACTTACCTGTGCTGGCGTTAGCTGTGTGTGTGTCTCTGTGTGTGTATATACCTATGCTGGCTGTGTGTGTGTGTGTGTACATACCTATGCTGGCGTTAGCTGTGTTTGTGTCTGTGTGTGTGTATATACCTGTGTGTGTGTGTGTGTGTGTGTGTATATACCTGTGTGTGTGTGTGTATATACCTATGCTGGCTGTGTGTGTGTGTGTGTGTGTGTGTGTGTGTGTGTGTGTATACCTATGCTGGCTGTGTGTGTGTGTGTGTGTGGACATACCTGTGCTGGCGTTGGCGGCGCTGCTCTGCGTGCTGCTGACGTCCAGGTAGACGTCGTCGTCGTCGTGCTCGCTGGACGAGGGCGAGGAGTCGGTGCTGAGCTCGCCGCTGGACGACGAGGAGCTCTGGAGCAGCGCGTACTTCCTGCGCTTGAAGGACTCGCGCTGCTTCTTCCGCTGCAGCAGGAGCCGCTCCTTCTGCTTGCTCGTCCGCTGCACCCCGACCCCCCCGCCGCCGCCGCCACCGCTGCTGCTGACCCCTCCGCCGGACGACGCCTTGACCAGGCGCTTCCTGTGGCCGTGCGGCTTCCGAGCGCTCAGGCACTGGCGCTTCAGAAGCACCGCGTCCGGCTCCAGGCGGGTCCACCGTCGGCTGGCGCGAGTCCGTGCTATTGGCTGCGTGGGCGGCGGCTGGGAGCGCGTGTGTGCGTGCGAGCCGTGCGTGTGCGACCCCCCCACGCCGGACGCCCTGGAGCCCCCCTCCCCGTCGCCGTCCTCGTCCGTGCTGAGCGTGTCCGAGTCGCCGAAGCGCAGGCTGGACGAGTGCGAGGACGCGCAGTCGCTCAGCGACGACTCCGGGTGGCGCTCGTCCTCGCTGCGCCCGTTCAGAGCGGCCGGCGGCGGCGGGGGGGGAGGGGGCACGCGGGGGGGCAGCTGGGGCGGGGCGAGCGCGGGCGCCTTGAGGGCCGAGCAGTCCGAGGGCCCCGCCTGCTGCTGACCCTTGCGCTTCTTGCGGCCGGGGAGGCTCCTCTCGCGATCGCCGTCCCGTAAGGGCCGGTGGTGAGCGTCGTCGTCGGCCGGCGGCGCGGCACAAAGCGGGGAGAACTCACTGCCGGCCTTGCCCTTGCCCAGCACGTCTACGTCGGCCGGGAAGCTCTTGCCCGTGTCCATAGGCTCTGGTGGTGGCGGGGCCAGCGGGCCCTTCAGGTGCTCTGGCTTTCGCTGCGCCGCCGCCGGGTCGGCTGGGACCTCACTCTTCATGGCTGCCGCTGCCGGTGCGACCTATGACCTCTGACCCCAGGGGAGCAGGGGAGACGCAGGCGCCCGTCCCGTACGCTCCACTCGCAGCAGGCAGTGGCAGTGAGAGAGAGGAGGAGGAAGATGAGGAAGATCACCACAGAGATCACCGATCCATCACAGGCTTGAGTGACCACCCTCAGCTGCCGCTGGAAAACACACACACACACATTTTTTGTATTATTATTTGACGAAATGTATGAAACATACACAAACACAAACACAAACACATTTTTAGTAAAGGCCACAGTAGGGCCCCACTCATTCCCTTGCATGTGCATGTGCATGTACTCTTAGACAACACACAGTGGTTTGTTGTTCACTAAGAAGTGGGGAGGAGAAAACACGCCCTGACCAACACGCCTCTGGTCCCTGCAGGCGCAGACCAATACATTCATGGGATGCAGCCGCCATTCCTGACCATCTGAAGTCCATGCTGCTTAATCATGACCCCTACCCCACCCACCAAAGCCACACAAACGCAGTAGCACACCACAATCATCAACACAGGGGCACTAAACACACTGCCTGGAGGACTCTCTGGAAAATGATAGCATTGGTAGCAGACAAAACCCTGAATGGTTGTGTAAAGACCGCACACACACAAACACAAACACACACAGAGAGAACGGTCTGGAATTTCACTGAATCCAGAGAGCAAACAAATGGCTGCAATCATAGCCTGAGTCAGTGAACAGTGGGCTTTCCTGGACTTACTGGCAGAGCATGAGTCAGTGTGGACACAGGACACACACACACACACACACACACACACACACACACACACACACACACACACACACACACACACACACACACACACACACACACACACACACACAAAAAGCAGCCACGTACACTCAACACGTGCTTTTGGACTGGGAGGAGATGAGGATAGAGGGTCAGATGGAGAAGAAGGGAAAGAGAGAGAAAGAGGAAAGAAAAGAGAGAGAGACAGGAGAGGAGGAACAGAGGGTGGATGGAGGTGCAGGGGGGGGGGGATGAGAAAGAGGGACAGAATGCAGAGAGACAGCCAGCCGAGGGGGGGGGGGCAGGAGACAGAGGGCAAAAGAGAGAGAATATGGAGGTAGAGATAAGAGAGATAGAAGGACAAAGAGAGAGAGAGAGGACAGAGAGAGAGAGAGAGAGAGAGAGAGAAAAGAGGTAGATAGAATAGAGAGACATGAGAGGAAGGTGGAGATAGAGAGTCAGGGAGAAAAAGTGGAGAGGTAGGGCCCGTCCCAATACCTCCCCTACCCCTAGATTTTTGCCCTAACCCTCGTTTTTGCGAGTGCACGTGTAGGGCTAGGGTGTCCCATTACTTTAGGGAGCAAGGGGAAGTGCTATTTTCCCCTTAAAATCAACCCTCAAAATATAGCCAGGACCGATGCAGGCTTAAAACGAAGTGGGAGATGAAATTACCCAGGATACCGTGCGAGCTCAGCGAGCCGGCCAAATTTTTCATATATTTTCGCAAATAAGCATATTAAAATTTCGAAATATGTTGGAATATGTTAGTTTGATGCACATCTGATGGACTATTGAGTTTTGAAAACTAATGTTAGAAAATATCTCACAAAGCTATCTGACGATGTTATGATATCTGCTGAGTGGTTTGAGAGAGTCTGCCCATCAAATAACGTTAATATATCTGATCTGGGTAGTTTCGTCAAAATTTAAGGTGTGTGTTCTGGCGTTCACATGAACACGAATATATTTGTTGATTAACCAGACGTAGATAAACCAGCACAGCCCACACAACATTGACCGCTGGAATGGGCATGTTCCTGAATGAAAATAGTAGCAGGCTACCGGCAGACACGTCGGTGCTGCGCGTGACGTAGGTGAGCACGTTCGCTACGCTAATTTGCATATAGCGGTGTCCCAATTCATAGGGAAAGATCTTCACCCCCACTTCCCTTGTCGAGGGGGCTTTAATGTTGAGGGCAATCAAAACCAAGTGGAAGTTTTAAGGGGGGAGAAATGGGACGGGCCCGTAAAGGAGAGGAACACTGAGAAGGAGAGGGTAGGACCTCCAGAATATTAACACTGGAGTTCTGTGGGGAAACTAGATGTACCCCAATGCGGTAGATGACTGCTGCATGTACCATATTCTCCATCCCCTACTCCTGCCGCCTGTCCCCTCAACCCTATGTACTACACATACATTTCACACGTTTCAATGCTAAAGCTACGCTCATCATCATATTCTCTACAAGTCACAAACCTTTGTGCACTACCACACACTGCAACAGACAAAGTATTCTTTGGTGACATTTAAATGTACATCTTACGTTTACACTGCACAACTTCTGGAATTATGAAATCACACACTGCTTGGCATGCAGTGTGTCTCAATTTTTTCCATAGTGTAACAATGTGTGTGTGTATGTGTAGGCTACCTGTGTGTATATGTGTCACTTGTGTCCATGTACGTGTGTGGTGTGTGTGTGTGTGCAGAAACTTGTATGCTCTGCCCTTGAGCCAGTGTGTGTGTGTGTATGTGTTACATATCTGCAGATGTGATAAGCCGACACAGAGGTCACACTAATAATACTGTGCCTCCCTGGTCTGTGACCGTGTTTAAGTGTGTCGGCCTACTGCACACCCCCCCCCCCCCTCCTCCCCCACAGCACACACACATAGCAGCTCCAGAGGGACACACACACACCATGAACACACAGGTACCAGCCCCACCTCACAGCCCAGGAGGGGCCTGATGATCTCGTCGGGGGCTGGCGCCTCTAGATCCAGAACTGGGGTGGAGGTACCCCAGAGCAGGAACACCCCCTCCCCACACACACCCCCGCACCCGCACACACCCACACGCAGAAACACAGCTTTAGGGTTTATGTCAGCAGAATGCGGGCGGCAGCCATTTAAAGTGCTCCTCCATGCAATATTCATGCTCATCATCACACACACACACACACACACACAAGCCTGCTGTTCATGGGCCTGCGTCTCTCCTCCCCCTCTCCTCTCCTCCTTTACTTCTCATCTTCTTCCATCCATCCATCCATCTACATGTCACCCTCCCTCAGAGCAGCTAACTTCAGCGCAGGCCCCTCCCAGATGCTCAATTATGAGAGCAGCCCATCTGTGTGTGTGTGTGTGTGTGTGTGTGTGTGTGTCTGTATGTATGTGTGTGTGTGTGTCTGTGTCTGTGTGTGTGTGTGTGTGTGTGTGTGTGTGTGTGTGTGTGTGGCAGGTGGGAACAGATAGACTCCCTTTCATTAGCCTACTTTTGCAGACTAGCACAGCATGCAAGGCACAGAGCAAATACTACGTCAATGACATCACATGTGTGTACGTGTGCATGTATGTATGTAATGTGTGTGCATATGTAATGTGTGTACGTGAACATATGTATGTAATGTGTGTGTGTGTTGCTCTGTTTATATAGGCCTATCTGTTCTATAGTAGAAACTCCCTTCCCTCCGTATAACTGCAGTTGCATAGCATAAACCGATAGCAGCTAATTACACAATAGGGTGTGGCTGAATTAACTTCACAAATGTTGAACGTGACATTGTGGTAGGACAAATTCTGCTGGGAAGAATTTGACTGAGCAAATCCCCTTTAGGGATTTACTTTGAAAGGCAACATTGTTGAGAGCATGAGTTTTTATTTCCGTTTGCATATCATATCTATCAAAATAGCCTTAAAACAGAGTGTGTCTGGCACTGCGTTTACTTGTAAATGCCACTTAATGAAGTCTTGTTTTCACCCATTTGAATGGATCACTCTTATTTGGAGATTTAACATGCAACAGCACTGTGCTGAATTCCAGCATTAGCAAAGACCTTACCATGGAAAGGGGACTGATTTATACTAGGCGTAGAAGTTACACCTAGGTGCTACTGCAGAGCTCTCCGTACACTCTATGCTAAGCTAAGCTACCTGCGGTGGCAGTGGTTACCTTTGTTGTCTCGTCAATCCCAGGATGCATTGTGCACTGAACTATTTCTAGCAATCACGACAAATGCTATTCAACAAGCAGAGGGTGAGGGGAAGAATCTGTGTGCTTCGACAGGAGGACCAGACCTCCTTATCTGCATAGGCATTGTCCATTTGGTTCGATACTTCACAGACACAATCAAATACAGTAGACCCTGACTAGTCATTGGAATGGTTACAAATAATAATTAATTATCTGTGTATGCGTTTATATGATGAGTGTCTGTGTGTGTGTGTCTGTCTAGAAAGGTCAGCATCTGCTAATACAGCAGAGCTCCACAGAGCAGCATCAAGCCTGTGTGAGACTGTGTGTGTGTGTGTGTGTGTGTGTGTGTGTGTGTGTGTGTGTGTGTGTGTGTGTGTGTGTGAACACGGTGCCAGCCTCCACTCAAAGGCCCGGTCCAAATCCAGACCACCCAGTGTGCGCAATCTCAGCCACCACTGCCTACAACACACACATATACACATTATGGAGGGACCAAAACACAGCCCAGTGACCACAGTCAAATAGTTGATTTTGTTGCTATAGCAAACACTGTGGTGTTCACTTCCTCACTCTGTGCTGTTGCCTGTGATGTGCTGAGGACGCACTCAAAGAGACTTTGCTACATTCACATACAAGAAAAGTGAGACTTTCAGATTCAGACTAATACATCCAGCAAGCACATTAGCATCCAGCAACCACTCGTACCCGAGGCCGTGTGGTCTTCTCTGTGTCGGTGTGTATGCGCGCATTGGGGAGGCGTGGGGGGGGGGTTCTATGGTGATGTAGAAATGTAATGGGAATGTAGCCTAGCGATTAGGATCAATACATTGATAAGTATTGACAAATGTAGTCAAATGCAGTTCCATGAGTTCAGCAATAAAATTGATGTACATGTAATCCAATAAAAGCACAGCTTCGTTTTCAATCATAAAAAAGTTTTATTTTGTTAGCTGGGTCATAAAGGAGGAGGCTGTTTCTGGTCATCATATCTTGCTCCTGTGCTCTGTGTGGGTGCGCTGTGTGACTGTGACTACACAATCCCAGTGCCTTCACCCAGGAAGCACTTAGTTCTGACCTCTCATAGACGCTTCCCTGGGATTCCACAGAGTCACCACATAAAACACATCTCAGCCCACACACGAGTTCTGTTTGTGCATGGTTGGGTACAAACACACACACACACACTTAACAGGGTGAGTATAGGCAGAGACTTTCTAATGTGGAGACAGAGCACTCAAAAAATACTCCATAGAAATGCATGGGGCTAGTTTGTCACGCCAATATGCCCGTTGTCTACACATATCCCACCCCTTCCTCAGCAAAACGTCGACATGTGAATACATTGAGCCAATCATGTGGTGTGTTGTGAAGACATCGTGCCAATCATATGTTGTGATCTCTGGAGCAAGATTGGTGTCGTGAAGCCTTGCGCTTGCGCATTTCTGCCGAAAATGGATGCCCGACGAGTGCCCAAAAAGCGTTGTCATATGGCCGCCGAGTGGAGGGCCTTGCCTAAAATGCAATGCAACTGGACTGGTTGTGCCAGTAGACCAGAGCCCGGTGCTGCTGGCAGTGCCATGTGCCCTTGTGTTCTGAACACAATGCCTCTTTCACTCCAAAACCACATCAAATTGAGGAATGCAGTAACTTTATCAATACACCTTTTATCAGAACCTCAGATTCAATATTTTCCCAATATATTTCAATATAGATTTCTTAAATTTCCCCTGGGGATCAATAAACTATCTAACCATCTATCTATCTATCTATCTATCTATCCATCTATCTATCTATCTATCTAAATGTAAACAAGTAGAGCCAAAGCCAAGCTAGGTGAGGTAAACAACTCAGTGGGAATGGAGAGGACTCAAAACAAAACATATACACAGCAGACACACACACGTACACACACACAAACAGAGTACTAACGGCATCAAGCTTCAAATGAGGGGAAGATGCCAGTCCATACACCACTTTGCCCCTGGACATACTAGGCAAAGCAGCAGTAGCGATCATCACCAAAACACCATGCAAACCTCTTCCTCTAGCCTGTACCGGTGCTATTCAATATAGCTAAACCAGCTTCTAAGGCAGTAGCAGCTCAGGTTATTAATCTACACACCAGCCTGATGGTCTAAGATTTCACTCCTCCAATGCTTGAGTTATCAGGAAGATCACCAGGCCAATGCACCAAGAGGAGGCCCTTGCATGGTGAAGCTACTGTCTCTCTGTCTACTGTTCTCTCTGGAGCTTCCCAGATGAGAGAGTTGCGCTTCGATTCCTGTAAACTACTGGCGCCTGAGAGACTTGGCACACTTCTTCTAACGTGACAGGAAATGATATCGGTCTTGCAAATGAATTTCCTGTCATGTTAACATCTTTTGGCCTAAAAAAAAAAATGCTTTGTTGTGTCATGTGTGGTTGGAGAGGTATACGCCATTCTGTGTGCATACCACTAGAGAACCTGAATAAAATATAGACAGACTGTGAAGCACTGTAATGTGTACAAATTCACATTTTAACATAAAAGCATAAATGGCTAAATGGCAAATATAGGCCAACATAACACACTGGGCTTAGCCTACATCTCTCTGTACACACATGAACACGCATGCGTGCACACAGATGCACGCACACACCCCTGGATTTCCCATCACACCCAGAGCCGGCAGGAGGAAGGCCAGGATGCCACAGGTGTAGGGGAGGGTGGGGTTTAGAGGTAACCTCTCAGGACCAACGTTGGCATCGCCGCCCAAGGAGCTCAGAGCTGTCCCAGAGTCCTCTGGGAGCCTTCCCATGAGCCTCCACTGTGTCCCAGTGCCACAGAGCTGGGGCATGGGGTTGTGCAGCTCAGTGTGTGTGTGTGTGTGTGTGTGTGTGTTGAGAGAGGGATGTCATGGCAGCTATTCCTCCAGGTCCTGTGCTGGTTACAGATTTCAGAAGGTGATGGCTTTTAAGCAAAGAGCCTGTTTTTAATTTTTTCCTTTGGGAGCCCTGTGCACTCAGCTACCTGGAGTGAGACCAGGCTGCCACAGGGGTTCAATGGCAGCATGAGAGGTTGCATAGGCACACAACTAGTCACAAGGGTTGCTGCTGTTGGTTGTGGCACACGTTCACAGTCAACAACACGACCACATACAACGCTCCAAACGATGATAATTTTATTCATCCACACACCAGCATTTTTGTGGTTGAGCCTGGAGCGGTGAATGTAAGTAGATTCATGTTTAGGCCTATTTGGGGAAGTGTGTGTGGTAATGTTATACTCCCTGTCCGATGGCCCGGAGAAGCTATCCTGAGCAGAGACGGGACTGTGACGGTCGACTGAAAGGTCACATTCACTGTATACAGAGTGCTTGGACTCCAAGAACTCGGGATGTTTATCAACGCATGTAAATAGCCAGTGCGGGTTGACATACTCCAGATGTCCAGTTGATCTTTTTTTGCCCAATTCTTACTGGCACAAAAGGCCAAACACTAAAGCAACAACAGATGTGCGTGTTTTTATCTATTTGTACCCCAAGACAAAGAAAGAAACAAGCACTGTCTAAGGGACTGTGCAACAAGGTGATTGGCAACTGTCAGATTTTCAGACAGACTAGCTTCATGTCAAAGGATACTTCACGCAGTGTTGCGTTCCCGAGTCTCACTTCCTCACATCAAGGAGGCTTTGTCGTCAATATTACCAACAGCCCTGTCATTTACGCCGTTGCGCAGGCAACACCCTGACATCCTGAGAGATACTAAATGTTATTATGTATGTACCTAACCGACTCCATTACGAACAGCCTGCATCAGCTTCTGCTAGCATGTTAGCTATTGCGTTGGCAGCTAGTTTAACACGGGAAATTCCAACGCAGTCTTTTTAGACGTCAAACAACACAGCAGCCTTTTTGATTCTAAGATGACAACAGGAAAGATTAGGCTGAACCTCTCAATTTCCAATCCACACGATAAATGACCAAAACTGAGGTTAGGTGACTATGCAATGTCCCACCATCAAAGCGGACATTAGTTTAATCAGGACAGCTACCTAGCTTGTTTGCCAATGAGAAAAGAAACCCAGCTAGCTGGCTCGCTTTTGTTGACATCCGAGATATGCTAGTCAAATTCTAAACGTAGACAAAACAGTAAATATGGCATATGCTGAATCCAACCGTTCAACATACTATGATGGCAAACAAACAGGTGTTTTTGTAAAGCAAAACAGTAATATAAATAACAATTCTTTGCTTCAATTCATTAGACGACAGTTAACTAGTTTCCTGCAATCACTGACTACAGGCTGGCCTGGTGTGTCAGCTAGCAAGCTAATGCTGCTAACAGCAAACCCCGAACAGACTAACGTCTGGTATCGTTAGCTTGCTAGCTATACGGTCTTGGATGACTGCACTTGAACTACCTAGTCGGTCGAATAACGTCAAATCTAACCGTTTATACGTGTTTATTTAAAGGTATTTTATTCCTACAACTACCATGACAAGCCGACTTTTGTCCATATGCTTTCGTGTATCACTAATTGTACCTGACTTTAGCGTCATACCAAAGTTAACCAACGTTAGCAAGCTGATTGAAGGGCTTTCAGGCTCGTTAAAATATTGCTAGAGATAAAGCGTAGGATTCACAAATTGTTTTATATTCTAAAACAGCGGATTCAATCACCAGTACATAGACACAACCATTACAAAAAAAGATACCAATACACAAATCAACATTAGATAATGTGTAACTCGTTAGATAGGTTTATACATATTTGGTTGCGTTAATCCTGCAAGGACTGTCCGTTTCCAGACATCGACTCTGCCTGCTATCTTGCCAGCCAGCTGACCAAAGACTCGGCTAGCCACTAGCCCGCTTTTCACATCGAACAATAGCACGTTGTTAGGCTCATGAAAATAAAGGAAATCAGATGCAGATAAACCAAAGCAAAGACACTTACTTATAGTTTCCTTCGGATGAAATGAAGGATTTCCTCGAAGGTTCTTTTACTGAACATACGGCCCGTAATAAATCGAAAATGGGACAAAAGTGGGATTGCGAACGAACGTCAGCAGTCGGTTGAGAAGACTGACAACACCGTCACAGAAACACACACATACAAAAATAGGAAACAGAATGTATCTTGAACGATCCGACGAACCGAAAAATACGTGTCGCCTTGTTTAATACTGGCCGTCGAACGTAGTGTTCTTTCTACATTTGAGATAAAGCGCACATTCCTTTCTGTTTGCCATCAGGGCCCGTGAAGTCCCCATTCCTGCCTGTTCGGGGCGTTCGTTCCACTGTTGTTTATTCAGCTAGTTGCCTACACTAGATGTTAGCGTACGGCTGATCTGGAGTCAGCCCCCTCTCTCTGTCTGCCATTGCTCTGATTGCCCGAGGAATCTCCAGAGAAGGTAAACACAAGAGGGAAACTTCTCGGCACTTACTGACTTGTGATGCGTTCTAATAAGTACAGGTTTACCGTCTTCAATCCTAGTCTTGTGATTATTACAAGTCACAACATTGAAGTATTTATTTATGAGAGTTCCGAGTTCACCAGTTGTGTAACGCTACACGATTAACCATGTAATTACGAGCTCACGAGTTCCATTTGTACATTTCTAAACACATAAAATAAATCTCAGGTGAATGTTTAATGTATATCTGCCGAATGGAGGAATATTGGAAAACAGCAGTTAAACAAGAAGGCAGGTATCTTAGTAAAGGAGTGTAAATGCACAGGGGTATGCTCTAGAAACATCTCAATGGATTAGGTGTGCTTTAGTAACCATAATCTGTCATGTAACGCCCACTAGTGGCTAAACCCCATATTCCACAAAGATTTTATACACAATCGAGGCCAATGCTCCAAATACAATTAGGACTACACTCTCTGCCTGTTTGGTTCTATCTGTCTGTCTGTCTGTCTGTTGGTCGGTCTATCTATCTATCTATCTATCTATCTATCTATCTATCTATCTATCTATCTATCTATCTATCTATCTATCTATCTATCTGCCTGTCTGTCTGTCTGTCTGTCTATTAATAATGTTGCTTTGTCCGTTGCTGTTGAACATTCAGATAACACATGAATTGTCATCTGTATTACTGGTGGGGATGAGAATAAGTTCAGGGGTCTAAATGACGATGGAGAGGTGTCAGTGAAATTACTAAATACATTGTCCAGTCAGTGTGCATCCAGGTGACTGTGGACTAATTGAGGCTGTTCTGTCTACCTTGCACATCTCAACAGAAAGCTGGACTGCTCAGACAACAATGCCCTGCACCATTACCAACAAGGGCCAGATTTTAAGCTACTTATAATGAAGACTGAGGTCCTCTGGCATGGGGACCACTTGTGAAATCATTCTACTCTGTGGTGGCATCATCTTTCATTCAGTTGTCTGTCAGGGTAGTAGAGTAGCTGCAGCAGATACAAAGAGATAAAACCCAGGGCTGGATTTGTCATAGGGTGCTCCATGGACACCTCTGAGGTAAGTGAGAGGAGGCTGAAGGACAAACCCCAACCATCATGGACAACCCATGCGCAACCTATGTGCACGGTGTACAAATACCTGTATGCACTGTACAAGTAGGCCTACCTGTGTGCAGTGAGCAGCCCCTTCAGCAACAGGCTGCTCCATCCACAGTTACACACTGCTCTAGGAGCAGTTCCTTGACCTAGATATTTTGTCCCTGCGGCAATCAGACTTTGCAATAGCAGTCATCATTTCTCCAAGCATTACCACTACCGCATGCCTTCTAGAAGTATTAGTAACTGTTATCGGTCTCCCCGTACTGCACTGATTCCTGGGTCTGTGTTTTCAGATCAGATCAGATTAGCCTTTATTGTCTCCAGATGGATAAATGCATTTCACTTTAGCACTGCTTATGCAACAGTCCCAGCCCCCATTTGGTCTGTGCAATCATCTTCCTATGTTGTTCACTTACCTGTGTCATTTGGGGCAGTTAGCTCAGGTTGTGTACACTCTCAAAAATAGGGGTACGGTTGGGGTACATTTTTGTTCTTTTAGGTACAACTTTTGACCCTGTACCTTAAAGGGAACAAAATTGAGCCCCTAAAGTACTAATATGTACCGTTCCTGGATCATTAATGTACCTTTTCGCAAAGGGACCATATTTGTACCTAAGGGTACAAAAAGTACATGGCCTGTCACTCAAAAGTTGTTGGGGGAGGAGATTCGGGACGGGAGCAACCGTTATTTTCCCCCTCAACTTTGTTCATCTCACTCACCAAGAAATGGAGCAACTTTCAGTGAGGAGCTTGGTGTGAGAAAACACATGTGCAGGATGGAATAATCTTTGTGGAAGAGGAGGCAAAGCTATTCAGAGGTAAGGTGTAGTTGCAATTTATCGAAATTTGGTTTGTACATTGTAAATAGCCTACTGTTACAGTAATGGAGTCAGATTGTTGGCTTAAAGGCTAACATTAGCATTCGCTAGCAACTTAGCCTAGGTTAGCTATGAATTCAGATATTTTTAAATGGAGTTCAAACTCCTTCAATAATGCATGACTATCGTGATAAATGGTAAGGAAATGATTTGTGTGTGTGTTTTATCTACTATTTCCCATGTCAATGTTAAGTTTTTGTGGAAGCCATTAAAGCCAACTTTCACTAGCAATCATTATCCTAACTAGCTTAGCCCATAGATATATGAGCATATCCTAGCACTGTTAGCCATACATACTTGCTAACTTCCCTGAAAGGCTGGTTTAATATCAACGGTAGTGCAGGTGAAAGAAGCCTGGTAAGTGCATACATGCAGTAAGCATGATCACTCTCAACACTGTCATTTTGTTTAGGTGAAAATTAATTAGTTGAGTTGCCTATGTTCACCAGAACATCCTGGTTGTCATTGCTTATCTAGTTAGAAGCTAGAGGGAGCAACTCAGAACCATTCTATAATGTTATAAAGTTACTCAGAGCTTGATAATGGTCTAAAGTAAATCTAACGTTAATCCTTCTCACAGATACCCACCAAGGCAGAACATGGCCACTTGGAAGTAAGCTTACCTTTCCTAAAGGATCTAATGGCTACGTAAGTTACCCAACTTGGTGTTTTTTTTGTAATGGTATTTTTCTTATTGATGTTAAATACATATAGAAAAGTATTGCATAATAAATTATGCAAATTATAATAATACAGACAACTTTTAGATTTTTTTTTTGTCCAATAGCAATTTATATATTGGTTAAGATTATCTTTGTGCTATTTCATTGTTGTGTCATTTTGTTTAATTATATTATTCTATTGCATGGCATTTGTCTCTCAAACACATAGTGGAGCAGGCAGCTTTTGTTCATGAAGATACGGTGAAAAGGAGTAAGGAGAAGTTTGGGAGAGTCAGCCGGTCCATGGAACTTGTAATGAATCAACGCTGATCTATGCCAGGTGAGCAGATTCATATAGTTACATACATGTATTAGACAAGGTATTTTACACAATCTGTCTGAGGCTATTTATTTGTGTGGTTGAAAAAAATCTTATTCTGAGGTTTGTGTTTGCATTTTGCTTCCAACAGATGTAAAACCCCTGCTGTCATTGGTGAGGCTACCACTGCTATTGAAAATATGTGAACGTCCTGTAGATCAAGTAAGGTTCCAGTCTAAGTCAAAGTGGATATATGCAGAGGAACAGAAGTTGAAGAGGGGGAAAACAGCAGCCTCTACTGCTGTTGACCTTTACTTAGCACACTCTCCTGAAGAATATGTTGGATTTCTGCCAGTTTTTGAAATTGAACTTTGGTGCCTTTTGAGACTCTTGCCTTTTTAGTGGCTCGCCTCATGATTGGAAGGATTGGAGTGTGTTTTCTGATTGATTGATTTATTGGTGAGGTAATGAACATTGTAACAATATATTGTACATTTTTACAGGCTTGCTAATATTTCCCAAAGGCTTGCACATTGTTTTCTGAGATACTACTCTAAAATGTCGCTATATGACTCATTACATCACACATATCGTTCACTCAATTCTATGGTGTATGCACTGTGAATGAGATCTAAGATCATAGCTACTAAGTTACTGCAAGGACATGGTTATGGCAAGCAGATACTGTATTTTCATCACTGTCACATACACGAGTATTAACATGAACTTGAAAGCATACAAGGTTTGTTGGAGTAATTACTAGCTCAAATATTGGTATTTTATAGATCATATAAAGGTGTTATTAGTGCTATCGTGCAAATTAATATATTTTTTTCCTTCTGCGTATAAACACAATGTGGCTATTCAGGCAAAATATTGTAAACCAAAGTGTTTTATTATTTACACTTACATTAAGAGTCATAACATGTTTTACATGAATATGTATATTGATATGGATATAAGATATTTTGATGTTTTGATATGAATGTGTTTTTAATATGAACATGTTAACATTTATTGTACCTGTATTCATGTGAAGTATTGTGTGTAATATCCCCCCAGAATAAACATTTAAATGTACTTATTGGTTGTGCATATATTTTAGTTATACCACCTTAAATTTTCACTGGGGTTGTACCCTTGAAGTACAGAATAGTACCTTTTAAGGGTACTATGTGATAATGATATATACAGGTACATTTTAGTCATTGCAGGTACACAAGTGTACCTTGATGGGTACAGATGGCTAGGGTACACAAATGTACCTGCATTCATAGGTACAGTATTGTACTTCAAAAGGGTACTGCCCCAGCGACAAGCATTTGTACCGACTTAGGTACACACTGGTACTTCCATTTCTTAGAGTGTAGCCTACTTGTAGTCTATTTGTTTGCTGTTTTTCCGCATACATGGGTGGCTGTTTGTGTGACCAGACATAAAAGCTAGTGGTTCCATGTTGGTGGAATGAGTTGCCCAGTGCTCTCCGTTCCTGTGACAGTTTTGGGTCTTTCAAGAGGGGTATAAAGGCATATCTGTTTAACATGCACCGTTCATTAAGTGTTTCTTATGCGTTATGGTTAATTTGTATATTATAACCTTGTTATATACTTAACCTTGTTTATTTTCATTAGGCTATTGATTGAATTGACAATGTTGTTTATTATTGCTATTCTCCTTAATGTAGTCTTACCAACCTTTTAAATTGTTTACTGTTAATTTTAACTATTCTATTGTTATTTATATCACTTTGATGAAAATTGTCTGCTAAAATCCCATAACATTGTTTACATGTTGTCCGTTTCTTGTTTATTTCCAGCTGCTGTAACACTTAGGCCATAAAGTTGATTTGGGGGATTAATAAAGTTTAATCTTATTCTATCTGAATTTATATTGTTTTAACTAATAATGTCTTACCGTATCACTCATAGACATATAGACTGTATATATACGTATATACGTAATATATGTATATATATATATATATACAGTCTATGGCAGCGGTTGTCAAACTGGGGTACGCGTACCCCCAGGGGTACGTGGACTGATTTCAGGGGGTACGCGAAAAAAGATCTAAGTCATAGCCTACAGTATGCCTTTTCAAACATGTTCTCTATCCCACGTTGATGACTTAACTTCCGCATTTGCACTGCACATTAAAAACGTATTTTCTACGCATTAACAAAATATTTGAGAGTGGAGACAGAGAGGGTAAAACAGCGTTTCTCAAACTGTGGGTCGCAACCCACTACTGCGGAGACACGCCAGGTGGGGCGCGAACTGACGTGAAAAACAGGAGTTTTCTTTATTTATTTTTTAATCTGTAGCCTAGGCCCAGGTAGCACCCGATGCAATGGACGCACTGTGTTATTCAGGGAAGCGCTCGTGTCAAGGCAGCTTAGTTAGTCCCGACCTGAATTAGATTTTGAACGAGGTTGTGAGAATGGTGAATTTCATCAAGACCCGGCCCTTAAAAGCGTGTCTATTCTCCGCACTTTGAGAGGAGATGGGAGCTGACCAAAAGGCTGTACTGTTTCACAGCGAGGCAAGGTGGCTTTCCCGAGGTAAAGTGCTGTCGCGTGTTTGAGCTCCGAGTCGCCTCTTCTTGGAGGAAGAGCGCATGTTGAATCTGCAAGCACGTTCACTAATGAACATTTCTTGACGAAGCTGGCCTATCTTAGCGATATATTTGGAAAGCTCAATGAGTTAAATCTCCAGTTACAAGGCAAAGACAAGCACCAGATAAGATCACTGCATTCAACAAGACGATTGTGTGTGAGATTAGGTGCAGATCTATTTAAAATCATTATATTCAGCACATTTGTAGGCCTATCATAGCCTATGTTGACTATTGATGAGATTTGTATCATATGTTTATGATCCTATTTACTATTCTCGACAAAATTGATAAAAATAAATATTAATAAAACAATAAAAAAAAAACTTGTTAAAAATTGGTGGTGTTGGGGGTACTCCGGAAGATCATAATGTCTCAGGGGGTACATGCCTGTTAAAAGTTTGGGAACCACTGGTCTATGGTATCACCAGAGAATGTCTAATAAGGGGCTCTGGTCATAAGATCACTCTGTCTGCCCGGCTCTGCTGTCAAAAACACCATTTCCCAGAGTTCTTACTGCTTGATTGGACCGCAAACCTGTCCCCTGTAGCCGATCAAGTAATTTATTTATTCATTTTTATATATGATTTTGTTTTAGAATTTAGATGGTTAGTATCAGAGCCGTATATATCTATATACGGCTCTGGTTAGTATGAAGACCATTGCGTTTTATGTTAATTTATTTTAGCACATGATTGTATGTTTGTAGTAACGAACGCACGCTAGTCATGCTCTGGCAACCAATCAACAAACGTCTTCCGTGAGACAATCACCAATGAGAGCTTGGGGAGCGGTATTTGAATAGCGTAGAGGGCATTCTCCAATTTACGGTGTCGAGGAGGTCTGTATTGTGTCTCCTGTTTCTTTTGCGTTTGTTTAAAGACCACACTACATAATCACAATGGAAGTGCGCCCTGCTGTAAGTATTTTAACTGCAATTACTTTGAGTAATTTTATTATTTCTGGGACACATCATGCTGTCTACCAACGAACCTTGCGAACTGTTGTTTGTTGCTAGCATGGTGTTTGGGTTAGCATAGTTAACTCCATGATTGCTGGTATAGGTTCTTCAAGGTTAAATAGCACATCTTGAAGCTTTATACATTTGGCCCCATTCATGTTAACTGGATCGTTGTTCTTCCTCACATATTTGAACATACGATCCAGCATATTGGCTCTGTAGTCCCCCCAAATAGAAATGTTAATCTTAGTTGTATGCTAACGTTAACGTTATTGAATAATACCATCCGTTAGCTAAACACATTCAGTGCTAGCATTGGATTCGAAGTTAACGTTGATTTAGTTACTTTTCAGGTTTGAGTGGATTATATAATACTCGCTCCCTAGATTATTTAAACACCAAGAAGTGTTCTAGCAAATTCTACTAGCCTACCGATAACGTTGCCAAATCTGAAGCAGGTTGAGAACAGTAACGTTATGGTGTGTTAACTTATTTGGTGTTGCCCTGCACAGAGAAACAATGTGAGGAACATCACCACTAGAACAAAAGGCATGGCAGGGGCAGGACTAGCACACAGGGCTGTGTTGGGAGAGCTCTCCAACGTTCCCATCACGGCCAGGACAGGACCTGCGCCAGTCAAGGTAACTTAACGACACGACTCCCAGCTGCGCAATATGGCCTCCGATGCTCCATTTGTGTTTGTCCATGCGACCCATACGATGTTCTGTTCCTTACAGAAAGTGGCCACTAAACCTCTGCCATCAGTTCAGCCAGTTGCTCCACAGCCCGAACGGGCTCCAGCGCTTCCAAAGCTTCCAGTCCCCGTAGATACGGTTGCGGTCTATCATGATGTATCTATGAAGGAGGAGGAGGAGCTGTGTCAGGCGTTCTCCGAAGCTCTTATTGAGGACATTGATGAAGGCGATGCAGACCAGCCACAGCTTTGCTCAGAATACGTGAAGGACATATATGCTTATTTGCGGAGTCTCGAGGTATAGATTACAACTGGTGAAATATTAATGCAATTGTGTGTATAAAAGTGGAGCTGTGTATCTACAGTTTGTCTGCTAAACTGGTTAACTATAGGTGGTGGGTGTGTGTATTTGAGGAAAAGAGTCTTGAATTTGACCCAGCGTTTATGGCTGGTGTACACAATGCTCACAACGCTCGATGTCTGCCAAATCCCATAACCATAACCATGAGCGTAATTGCTTGGCATTATTTTGTCTTAACTTCCCAGGAGCAACAGACCATTCGGGCAAAGTACATGACTGGCTATGAGATTAATGAACGCATGCGTGCCCTGCTGATCGACTGGCTTATTCAAGTGCACTCAAGGTTCCAGCTGCTCCCCGAGACCTTGTACATGACTGTTGCCATCCTCGATCGCTTTCTGCAGGTAAGCCCCCTCTTACCAGTGCAGAGCAATGGCTACATTTATTTCCCCTCAGGTTTATAGAAGGGAAGGCCTGGTTGGTAAAGTGTGATTTCCTGTGTCCTGCAGGTACAGCCAGTTTCCCGCCGGAAGCTGCAGTTGGTAGGCGTGACCTCCATGCTGCTGGCATCCAAGTACGAGGAGATGTTTGCCCCAGAGGTGGGAGACTTCGCCTACATCACGGACAATGCCTTCAGCCGCGCACAGATCCGCGAGATGGAGATGCTCATCCTCCGGGGTCTCGACTTTGAGCTGGGCCGGCCCCTGCCTCTCCACTTCCTCAGGAGGGCATCTAAGGCTGGGAATGTGAGTTGGTTTGCACACACACACACACACACACACACACACACACACACACACACACAGTAAACATGCAGACATGAGACCTCTACACTGCCAAGGTGCTACCTACTGGTTGGGCATACTCTACCTGTTTTCATTTTGTCCAACATCCTTATCCAGTCCAATGTAATTTTGAATATGCAAAGAGAAAATGTATTCTAAACTTTTCGTTTTCGTGTTGAGACCTAGTCATGGTCCTGGCCTTATTTGGCCAACTCATTTGTTGTCGTGCCTGTTTTCCACTCTAGATTTAGAAAAATCCTCACTGCTGATCTAATCCTGTGTCCTCTTGTCCTGCTCTTGGCACCTCTTTCAGGCTGACATCGGGAAGCACACCCTGGCCAAGTACCTGTTGGAGCTGACCCTGACTGACTTTGAGATGGTGCACTACCGGCCGTCAGAACTGGCAGCTGCTGCCTCCTGCCTCTCCCAGCTCGTGCTAGAAGGACAGAAATGGGCAAGTGTGACTCCTGGTCTTTATTACCCTCCCTGTCTGGAGTGTTGCTAAACTGGCATGGTGGCTCAAGAGTGTGCTGGACTTTCTGTAATATCTTATATCAATACTAGTGGGGATGTACCCAAACTAACTCGACAACGTTCTTAAGTAACATTGCTCAAGTTCAGTTACACTTGCCTTAGCTGTGCCTGTGGTTTGATTTGCCTATTTGTCCTTAAAACAATTATGTAGATTTACTTTACCCACTTGTATTGTGTATTTGACTTTATCTGTTTGCACACCTCTCCACCCCTCCAGACTGCCACACAGCAGCACTACAGTACGTATGACGAGGCCCACCTCAAGCCCATCATGCAGCACATGGCCAAGAACGTGGTCAAGGTGAACGAGGGCCTCACCAAACATGTGGTAAGCATCTCCATACAGACCTATCTGTCCTAGTACTCCACCTTCAGGGGCACCACTGCAGGGTTTCAGCAGACTCTTCTCTTAAAATTGACTAGGAGTTATAGGCCTTGGATTCTTCAAATTAAAATGTTACATGTTTTGGTCTTATGTTCACTTAATGCTACTTCTATAGTGGTCGTTTAAATTTGTTTTTGTGCAGAAGTTCTGTCTCAGTGGTACAGATGTTGCTATCTGAGGAAACTGAATCGATACAAACATTACCCCTATATAGAATCTGGGACTTTGATTCCTTTGTGTTTTGCTTGATATTGTCACAATCTTTCATTCAAAATGGTCTTTAAAAAAAGGTATTGAAGTCTTGAATTTAAATCGTTGAAACCTAGATGCATTAGTCATTAGTTACTGTTTCCAAATTCTAGACTAAACATTTTTAGTCTAGAACCAGGTTGATCATGTGCTGGAAAACCAGACCTTATGGCGTCGTATACCATGTCCTTTTTGATGGTGGCAAGCTGTTGGTTGACTGGAAACTTGGTTATTGCGTCAGGCTGTTTTCCCACTCAGTTGCGTGCCAGTAGTTTCCTTCATTGACTTCCCTTTTTTTTCCAGGCTGTGAAGAACAAGTATGCCAGCCACAAGCTTATGAGCATCAGTCAACTAGAGCAGCTGAAGTCTTCAGTCATCAAGGACCTGGCGGCTTCTCTGTTGGCCAACTGAGAACCCAGACGGAGTTTTTATCACCTCCAACTGCACTTTATTCTGTCCATTTCAACCAACCAGCTACCTGATTGGGCAGGGATGGCTGCTGCTTTTTAAAAGGTGTAAATATTTTTAATAGATTGTACAAATAAATCATTTCTTTGGATTATATTGAAACTATGTTTTTAACTTTTTACCTTTACTTTTTATTGCTTTGAGTCTTAATGAGCTTATTCAATCAATATGTATAGATGTCATTGTTTCAGTAAAATGGGCGTGGAAAAACTTTTGACTTGTCTTTTTTGGCTTTGGCTATGGTATTGTATGAAACATGGACCTGGATTTACCAATGACTTTGTACAGTAACATCTCTCTATATCTAGTGTGTCCTGTTTGTAGATTTCCATGATTCTTGTGGCATTGGGTGTGGTCCTCCACTGTCTCCTCAGGGAAGGGCTTTTTGAGTGTTGAGTTCAGCTTTATACCATATTAGACCTTCAGCTTGGCCTGAAAAGTTGGTGCTAGTAATGTTTGACTTTTGCCAAGTTGTATTATGTGAAGTACCAGAATAAAATTATTTCTTTTTGGTAAGCAGTTTTGTGTCTTTCTATTTGAAGTGTTTTTTTTTTTTATATATATATATTTTTATATATATATATATATATATATATATATAGCTATATAGCTAGCCAGCCTACTGTTCCCTTCATTCCTTTTTAAAGTTTCTTAGAAACGAGATATCAACAATGACATGCCAAGCCAGCTGGAACCTGCTGCTCTCTCTCTTGTGTGCGTTCCTGGAAAAGCATTTAATTTAGATCTTCTGCAAAGAAGATTGAGAGGATCCAAAATGGAGTAGCATAATGTAAGTTAGATCTCCTGCAATGGAGATGACAAAGAGCATCATCTCTATAACATTCTGTTTTGACATTGTAAACATTCTCTAAGAGTAAAAACAGTAGCCTAAAGCTAACTCGGTAATAGCGAGCAGCCTATGATAACCTAATTAAACGCTTGGCGGTCCGGATTAAAGTGCATGGTGGGCCGGATCTGGCCCGTGGGCTATAGTTTGGCCACCCCTGCCCTAAGGGGATATGAGCAAAAAAACAAAGTTTAGTTTCATGTGCTCACCCATATGTTTATCTTTCTTCTGTTTGTTACCATATCACTGCATTTAGAAATCTAATTGCATATGTATTTTATTTGTTTCCATTTCCTTTTGGTGAACAAATATCTGATTGTTGAGAGGTGCAGTTAAATCCTACATTGGGAGATGGTTTGACTGTTGCTCTTGATCTAATCAAATCCATGGCCCGAGTCATCTATGAGAGAAGTGAGATGTAAATACCTTTTGTTTGCTTTTGGGCTGATATTAGCCTATATATTCTGGCATTATGAATATAGTGAAATAAAATAACTTCTGCAATCACTTAATGGTAATCTTTCATCTCTTCAATGCATGCAATGTAAAGTTTGGTTTTAATTCCAGCATGCATGATTATGGTTAGTTGTACCATTAGTCATTAATGAGTCATTAATGAAAACACATATGAATTATGTTTATGTGAGACTGAAGAAATATTTTAGCAAAATTAGCTACATTTCACACAGAAATGTTCCCTTTACAGAACATAAGATATGGCCACTATACTGACATTTCCCTGCAAAGGCTTGAAGTACCTCATAATGATATAAATGTTTAAAAACAGTATTACTATTGTTCACAAAAGCCAGTGACATAAATATGTTATAATAAAATACACAGTGTGGGCAAAAGTGTTGGGACACAAAACCACTTAATCTCTAATTCCCACAGACACCACTCTTGTGGGAAGCCATCCCATACCTGTAGATTTAGAATGGGATGTCATAAAAGCTCCTTATGTGTAATAGCTAGGTGTCCCAATATCTCTGTCCACGTTGTGTATCAACCAAATTTTCCGTGTAATTTATTGATCTGGCCAAAGAACATCTGATTTTGAGTATTTTGTTCTTCCCAGGATGTATTCCAAATCTCGAATAGATTTTGAGGACGTATGTGTGAGATCACCCTCTGGCAGGTATGGTGTTGTGCGATGCACAGCCAAAAACACGTCTTGTCTCACATGTCCCTCCGCATATAGCCATGTGGGTAACCTTCAGAGGCTGTTGTCCACCTCCCCTGCAAATAAGGGGGATGTCCAGTGCTGTGCGTCCGGCGCCAGGTTCCCTCCCTCATAGTCCTGTGGGTCAACTTCAAGGACTGTTGTCCACCTCTTAGGGCTGGGTGATGTTAAAAGTAAAACATTGCGTCGGGGGGGTGGTATAGTCAACACTAATTACCATATGTCTGTACAGAAATAAATGTATAGTTTTATAGTTTTCTACATCAAATGACATAGCCTACAGTATGGCCTGATAAATGTGGACAGCAAAGAGACACCGAAGTGTGCAATATATGCTCCAGTGAAATCCGGGTAAAAAATGGACAGATAACCAATCTCAACACTTGTGTGTGCATAATCTAAACATCTAAAATATTTAGCAGTCTGTACCTCATATGCAACGCATCTCACACGTTAGTTTTACTTAGTATTGACACTACTTGTATTTGCGCATGTCTCTTTCAATTCAAAGTGGTCTTCAGAATTCACTATACAAGTGCCAGACAGAAAAACTATTCCCTGATACAGATAAATTCTGCATCAGGGGCTCTCAATCTCCAGCAGACCATACACACACTTTTTTCTCCTGCCTTAGCTACACTCTTTTTGGACATTCTTTTTTGACACCCTTTCTGTAGTCCTTATCCTGTCCCCATGCCTCTTGATTGCTATATGTGTGTCTCCTATTGGGGGGAGATTTACTAGCTACCAAAATGATGTTATTGCATTTGCTGCTCTGATAGCCATAAGTGTCAAACACTACTACAGTGGAAGAGCCCAAAGCCACCTAGCGCAATTCCTGGTTAGAAGAGGTAATGCCATTTTTACACTTAGAAAAAATCAAACATACTGTCAGAGGATCCCTAAAGAAATTTCATAAAACCTGGGACTCCCTCCTTTCTTATACAAACCATCTATCCTCAGTTTTTTTTAATTTTATTTATTTATTTATTTATTTTATTTTATTATCTGTGTACTTATTCTTTACTTACCTATTCAAATTTCTCTCCTTTACCTGTCAGTATGATCCTGTGCATCACAATGAATAGAACGCTGGGACAGGCTGAGGGGGGGGGGGGGGGGGTCAGGGAAATGGGTGGGTGGGGAAGTTCCATGGATGGAAGATACATGTTTAGTATCAGGGTGAAGGGGAAGATACATGTTTAGTATTAGGGTGAAGGGGAAGATACATGTTTAGTATCAGGGTGAAGGGGAAGATTGAGAGGGAGGGAGAAGGGCGAAATGGATGGGAATTTAAAAACAATATTGTACTGTTTAAAAACAAGACATTGACATTTCCAGTACAAGGCAATTCCACGCAAAACTGTCACGTCCATAACGGCAACTAAATACCATGGCATAGTGTTGGCGTTATGGACATGACAGTTTTGCGTGGAATTGCCCTACTTTTTGAGGTTTGATCAATAAATATGTTTGTTAAAAAAAAACAGAGAAAAAAAACAATAACAGTGTCAAGTCCTTTTTTATTACTTTGTCTACATTATTCTCTCCTATGTCCATATTTATTTTATGCTGGTCTCTAGACAGACTGAAGAATAGGTTGAAGTAATAGGGTTACAGCCATTGGTCAAGTATTAAGTACGGCCACAATCCAGGCTGTGGGAGGGAGGGAGGGGTTAAGCATATGTGCTAATATAGAATGTAAACAGTGTAGCAGTAAAAACAGTAGGCCAGTGGACAGTCACTACACAAGCATGGAGAGGGTGGAGAGGCAGACAGACTAAGCAGAGAAGTCTATCTCTCCTCCACCCTTAAGTGAAGCATTGAACAGTTCAATGGCCCTGTGGACAAATTACTTCCTCAGTCTGTCAGTTGTGCATGACGGTGAGCGAAGTCTCCAGCGGATCAAGCTCTTCTGCTTAGTAATAGTACTGTGGAGTGGATGACATTCATTGTCCAAGATGTTGATCGGTTTGTTCAGGGTCCTTTTGTCTGATATTAAAGTGATGCACTCCAGTTCGGCTCCCACGACAGAGCCAGCTTTCCTTACCAGCCTAGTCGCCCAGCATCCTTCTTCTTTGTGCTTCCTCCCCAGCATACTACAGCATAAAAGAGGACGCTGGCAACAACTGACTGGTAGAACATCCTGAGGAGCTTGCTGCAGACATTGCAGGACCGCAGCCTCCTCAGGAAGTACAGCCTGCTCTGCCCTTTCTTGTAGAGTGCTTCAGTATTGGCTGACCAGTCCAGTTTCTTGTCCAGGTGTAAACCCAGATACTTGTAGGTGCTTACCACCTCCACATTGACCCCATCAATGGAGACTGGTAGCAGAGCGGGCTTAGACCTGCGGAAATCCACCACCATCTCCTTGGTCTTCGCAGTGTTGAATTGAAGGTGGTTGAGTTTGCACCATTGCACAAAGTCCTCCTCCAGGCTCCTGTACTCCTCCTCTTGCTCGTCCCTGATACACCCCACAATTGCAGTATCAGTGGCGCAAAAAGTGGGTATGCACTATATGCGGCGCATATAGGCGCCAAAGCGATGGTAATAAATAAATAAATAAATAAATAAAAAACAATCTTTTTTTGGTATTTTCTATATGTAGCTGCTGTTGTGATATTTGCGATTCTAAATAATCATTTCTGTATTTCCTCAATGTTATATAGCATTTTAGAGGTCTAACAGGCTAGAGTAGGCACCCTATCTCATAACATTCCATCATAGAATTTTGACATAGAAGAGGGAGCGGGGGGGGGCGCCCTGAGCGAACAGACGTGTTGCCGTCTATGGAAAAAGATGGAGAAAACAAAAAAGCTGTCGGGGCTAAAAATAGAAAAAGAAAGATGAAAAAGGAGATGCCATGTCAAGGGACAGCAGTTAAATAAGTGTATGGTGAAAGGCAACAGGTAGGATTTAAAGTGTGGGCTTGGAGGCTTGCAAATATTCATGTTAACAGACTAGCTAGTGCCAAATTGGGGCTTACGGCTAGCTTATTGCAAAATCAATGTTGCTGCGCTGACAACTAGAAAATATAGGCTAAGGTAGCATGTAGGCTACAATAACTGACAAATCTGGAAAACATAACTAATGCAAAAACTCTGGTTTACCATGGAGGCTTACAAATAGGCCTAGGCCTATTCATGTTAACGTTCAAGTTTATAAATAGAAAATGTCAAGAAATGTCAAGCCAGCAACAACTCATTACATGTTTCCATCCTAACAATGAAAGCTGCTTGTATTAACTTAATATTGTGTTGTCAATGTGGCGCAAACAAACAAGGCTACAGCTGGATCAGCCTTATCCTTTGTGAGCAAGAGCTGGCAAAAGGACGTTATGATAACCGTCTCTAGACTCAGCACCCCTTAAAGTGACAATGCACCAATTATCAAAACTTCATCAAAATACACACTAATAGGGTACATTATTGGCCTTTTTTTATCTTTAGTTGTTTGTGTTATATTTTTGTTATTATCTATCATATAAATGTAAGATTAATCACAATCATAACTAAAACAGCAGCCTAGTTTTTGTTTGGAGGGGGGGGGGCGCCAATGTTGTTATCGCATACCCCTCAGCAAATGGGTAGTTGCGCCCCTGTGCAGTATCGTCAGAAAAACTCTGCATGTGGCATGACTCAGTGTTGTAGCAGAAGTCAGACATGTACAGGGTGAACAGGACTGGAGAGAGCTAGCCTCGTGAGACCATCCTGATCTCGCGAGCTTCAGATTTTTACTCGCAGATCAGTCTGGCATCTCTCCGATAAAGAAAATTTGGAGCAGTTCGCCAAACGAATGTCCAATCAGCGTTGGTTTTGAGGCGGGTTTAGGTGTGACGCAACGAGAAGCTACTGTTCAATCTAAACAACATGGCGACTTCCACGGATGAGATGAGCATAGTTATTGCTGAAGTTTTATCCGAATATTTGAGTAGGCCTATTCCTGGGGAAGGACACATCCTCCACGGCCAATTCAAGTTAGTGTTTGGTAGCACTGTTACTTAACGAGAAGGAATATGCTTTCTTCAGACGTGTAATATACCATTAAAACTTGGTGGGGGATTGTTGTTGATGAGGTTCATGTCACATACAAATAGTAAGTTTAAAAACGTTAACGTTAGCTACTTATCTAACTTGTATGTTGTATGTTAACTTGTATGTTAAACGATGGCATTAGAAGTACGCTTTGTTTATCTGACTGGTTGATTTGGACCGTCTATCACCAACATAGGTGGTGGTTTATCCAATTAGCTAACCAGTATTTTCGCCCCTTCCCAAACATTCTCCAACGGAAAGTTCCCAGATGGATATGCGGAGCAAATGCGAAGCAATCCATCTGGCGGAGTCAGGTTAGGAGAGAGCACAGTTCCCTGTGGAGCTCCGGTGCTGCTGATCACAGTGTCAGAGAGACAGTTCTTCAGTCTGACGAACTGTGGCCACTCGGTCAGGTAATCTGTCAATCCAGGATACCAGGTGAGCGTCCACACCCATCTGCAAGAGTTTATCTCCCAGTCTGAGGGGTTGGATGGTGTTAAAAGCAATTGAGAAATCAAATAATATGATTCTTACAGCACTTTTCCCCTTGTCTAGGTGAGAATGTGTCCTGTGTAGGAGATAAGTGATGGCATCAAGGTATGAAAGCATTGGATATTTCCGGAAAACCTATGCGTGATCATCGTACTGTGAAGAAATTTGTCGCTGATTCAGAGCGCAGGCGGGTTCGTGCAGACAAAGGCATAATAAGGAAGGTTTCTGCCAAACAAATTCATAGGATTAAGAGAGCAGCTGCTAAAATGACATTGCAAAGCAGCAAACAGGTATTTGAAGCCGCTGGTGCCTCTGGAGTCCCGCGAACCTCAAGGTGTAGGATCCTCAAGAAGTTTGCAAGTGTGCATAAACCCCTCTATTCGGCCACCCCTAAACAATGCTCACAAGCAGAAACGGTTGCAGTGGGCTCAGGAATACATATAGACTAATTTTCCAACAGTTTTGTTTACGGATGAGTGCCGTGCAACCCTAGATGGTCCTCTCCAAGAACTCACAAGTTCAATGGATGCAAGAATTGTAAAGGTGATATCAATGAAGGGGTCCTATGTTAACATGTAACTTGGCCTGTTAAGATGTTTTTGATTGACATCACTTTTGATTTAATTTATATGACCTCCTAATTCTGCAAATTCAAGAAATTACCATTTTTAGTTCTTTACAACCTATAAAATATCTTAAAACTCTGTTGTGCACAATAATTTGGAACAGTGCATTTTGAGTTTTTTATTTTTTTTAAAATACTGTTATCATTAGGAGGTTTGTTCAATAAAATTTGTATACGGTTGATGACTTGAATATTATACTGACTGTCATTTGCATCAACTATTTAGGATAATCTGAGAAAAATGTAATTTGCATAATAATTGATTAATTAACTCTAGCAACTAAGCAACAGAGCAGTTGCGCCATAAAGATCATCATGGCATGTTCCATTGTGTCCAGGACCACACACACTCATACATCAGTCTGCTGGTCAAACAGAAAACACCATTGGTCGGCTCTTTGGCTAACTCTGAGGAGTGTTTAGGGTACATAGTTCAGGCTTAGTGACAAACCTGGGTCAGTTAACTCACAGAAAAGTTGTAAGCCTCTCAAAGTAAGAGCTTGTTGGGTGAGTGAGAGTGAAGCCCCCGAGACAGAGCTCTTTACCATTTCCTCTGGAGTAACTTATCCAAAAATGTCACTTCCTTTGGGGTAACTTTTCCAGGTATGTCACATCCTCTGGGTTAACTTACCCAGGTTTGTACTTGAAATGGCTCACTGTTCCTGAGAGTTATGCAGATAACTATGACTCAACAACTCTAAGTGATGTCAAGAGATTTGAAAGCACACACAGAACTCAAACAGGTAGAAATGAACAGCATTAGCTTTATTTAAAAACATGAAAAATGTAAAATCATTATTTTCCTGCTATTGCACTAAAATGCCTTCATGCCAAAACACTGGCAGAAACGATCATACAATGCAACAGATTTGGCCACGCTGTTAAACCAAAGATGATATGGAGGCCATTAAAAACTGCAAAGGAATGTTGGTGTGTGTGTGCGCGCGCACTTGCACGTGGGTGTGTGTGTCTGCATGTGTATTTGAAGACAGGGATATTTCACTGTGTAATTTGGGGAAAAAATGAAACAAGGAAAACATGTAACAGCTCTCAAATCCTCAGGTGTCAGAATGAGCAGAAAAACATCTGCAGTAGGAAACAAAACAAAAACGAAACAAACTAAACATCAGCCCCTTCTAAAGGAAACTCCACTCCACACACACCCTGTGCCTCCCGAGAGTCGTCCACAACGCCAGAAAAAGCAGAAAAACAACTTGATAATATTACACAAAAAAATCCTTCATTCCAGCGATCAGAGCAGAGCAAAAGTAAGTCCTCAGATGCCAAAGAGATACAGAAGTAAAAACAATGCCTGTACTGTAGTTCTATTGTAAACAAAAATAGATGTCTTTTTTTCTTGCAGTCAGTTCCCTTCAGTAAATAGCACTTCTTTGGCAAACAGGTAAGATGGGGAAGAGCCTAAGGGCTTGGTCAATTGGGGAAGGAGTGGCCAGTACACCCCCTCGCCCTCCCCCCCAGGCTCCAAACCGATAAAGTGCTTTTCATCCACACACACACTACACTCAGCACAGTGGCCAGAACAGGCCCTTCGGTCAGCAAGGATGCCGTCTGTGCTTCACCACCAAGGTCCCGTCGGAGAACAGAGCAGGAGTTTGTTGGTGAGGACACACAAGGTCTCGGCCTTCTGCATGTGTTGCAGCACCCAAACTACCAGTGTTAACTTTGTGATCTGGCTGCTATTCACTAGCAAAAAGGGCCAACAAATAATATATATATATATATAAAAAAAAGATATTCCAAATACTCTAATTTGACAAACGTCGAAATGTATTTAATATCACATTTTAATGTGAAGGAGCCTTTTCCAATTCATCATTTGTGATTACAGGCATGACCAAGGGTCTGGTCTACGGGACATTCTGGACATCACGTCCATTTTAGCAGCTAAAAAAACCCGCTAAAACAAATAAGACAGATACAACATAAAGGGCATTTAAAATGTTGACAGTACTAGACTTCATTAAGCCACAATCCATTACCTTTTTTTCCCTAAAAAAGACTAAGAAATACAATATCATAATCATCTCCTTTCCCTATAACCAAATACTTCACCTGTCCAAAATTAACTCACCTTAAATATTGTTGCCAGGTGAAAACAATATACAGCATATATATATATAGAAAGCTATAAATACAATAAATAGTTTGTTTTTGTTCAGTGCTCACAGGGTCCGTGTTGAACCCTGGAGAGAAAAAGTCTGCAGGAATCTTCCCCAACTCCTCAACCAGGAAGTCTTTACCCATCACTTCATCTGGGTTGCCCATGGTAACAGGAGGCATCCAGCATGGGTCTAAGAGAGCAGGCTCTGTCTCTTCTTCTCTCTCTTTCCTCCCCTCTCCCTCTCTGTCTCTTCTCTCTCTTTCCTCCCCTCTCCCTCTCTGTCTCTCTGATGGGTGGGCGCATCCTCTTTCTGGAAAGGGCGGAGTCAGGAAGCATGTGCTGGTCTCCGATAGGTCTTCGTGTGGAGGTAGGATTCTCATTTGTTGGTGTTAGATCTTGGTGACGTAGTTGTTGGGAAACAGGCCCTGTTTCCCACGCAGTCTCCCGGTCCACCAACCAGATGCATCTATACCGCACACACACACACACACACACACACACACACACACACACACACACACACACACACACACACACACACACACACACAAAACACCACAGAGCCACATTGGCAGTGCAAAATCAAAAGGAGAGCCACTTTTACGACAACATACTAAGTCACCTTTGCAAATGTGCATTTCTACACATAAATATCCCAGAAAAAAAGAAACACAGCCAATACAACTAAATAAATACAGCCAAGGCTTAATAACTTCCTTTCACCTTCATTATTTGGGTGAAGGGAGAAGTATAATTCAGATGTTTGCGTTTTTGTAGTGCAGTATTGTATGTTTATGAAGCACATATGAAGCAAAAAATATATTGGCTGTGTTACTACATACAGTGGGTCCCATTTAGAAGTGGCCACTTCATAGCCTACACGCTTTCCGTGATTCAAGCAGCTGCGTGAAATGTAATATAATGTAACTTATCGCCACGAGGTGGCAGTTTAAGTTTGCTGTAGCGTTGCCGGTAAACAGGGCAGCGGATTGCATTGAAAGACGTTGCAAGTGGCAGTGAGATACTGTAAGTAGAACGAAACTAAAGATCACCTCGTTAAAGTCATACAGTAGACTAGGCTAAAGCAGAGCCTACTTTTGTTTTTATCAAGCTGGGACCAGAGATGATGGCCTTTGGCGAACAGTTTAGGCCTACTCAAAATGAGTAAAACTAAATTTGGCGAAATCTCGCCAAAGCTGCATGCGAGCCACCAATTATAGCTTGACGAGCCGCATGTGGCTCGCGAGCCGCGCAATGAGTAACACTGCTCTAGAGCATCCTTTAAACATGCATATACAGTATAAACTACTAATTCCCCCTTGGAATGCCAACAAACATATCTATAAAAACTATTCATGGCCCCTTGAAATAGCAACAGACATATCTAAATCCTTTTCACACACACACACACACACACACTAGGCTTGCTGGTTTAGGGTGTGAGAGTGGCAGTGCCCACCTTCCTTGATGATATCGATGACGTCGTCAGCGTTGAAGCTGAGCTCGTCTGTGTCCTGGGCATCGTAGGCATACAGCGCCTTACACTGCGGAACCTGCGGCTTGGGCTTGGGGGCGGGCTTGGGCCGGCCGGCGCCAGGGGGGGGTCTGTTGCTGGGCTGCCTGTGTGCACTGCGGACAAGGAGGAGGAGGAAGAGGAAACAGAGGAGGAGAAGAAACAGGAAGTGGAGGAAGAGGAAGAGGAGAGACAGAGGACGGATAGAGTGGTGAAGGAAGACGAGAGAGAGGAAGAGGTTTTGAGCTTGCGGCTCTCTGTAGTCCTACCGACTGGACGTCCATGGTTGAAGCTGAAACTGCTGGTGAGGAGCCACACTACGCTGTACAGCTTCAACCCAAACCCAGGACAGGGCCGGACCCAGATGGGCACTGGGCCTCAGCCGGTGTCACAAACAGAACCGGTCACTATTGGTGTGTGTGGTAATCTGTGTGTGCTGGTGACATCTGGAGGTGTGGACGACCACACGTTCCTGAGCTGCATGAAAGGAACTACAGGCTACTGGCACTTCTTAGCCAACAAGGGCTCTCACATCTACACTCATAGTCTTATGATGAATGGACAATAACATATTCCCTCTTCAAGCAAATAAACATGTCATCAATCTAATAATGCCAAATATTAGTGTCTAAGAAGAATACATATTACAGGAAACAGCTGTAGTCCCCTCTACAACTACACACATACATTGAAAGCAGTCCACCTCTTTTTAGCTTGTGTGAAGCAATCTGTCAACAGCTGCAGTTATACAATCAACCACTGGGTGGCGATACACCCATTTACAACCCACTGATCTATCATAACAATCGGTGCATTATGAATTAAGAACAGCCACCAACACACCACACACACACATACATACACAGACACAACAAGCAAAATCAAAAAAGCACACCACACACATTTAATTTCACATAATACAAGAAATCAGATACAGGTGATCTGTAATACCACCACATACCAATAACTGTAAAAATGTCTATGGGTTTTACAGTCATGGCTGGATACTGAAAAAAAGCTTTTCTGCCCACTGACTACAAGAAAAACATTGACAATTGTTTTCCAGGCTTTCTTAAGGAGCCATTGTAATTCACTGTAATAATCCTCTCATGGCATTTTGAGATGAGAGGATTCTGGTTAGGTGTCTGGTTAGAGTGTCATTGGGATGGGAGGATTCTGGTTAGAGTGTCATTGGGCACAAAAAACAGTTTTTCTCAGTTTCTCTTTGGATTGAGACAGGAACAGAGCGTGCTCAGGAAACTGTGTGACTGTGGAACTAAGAGAGCCCATCACCCACTTACACACACACACACCACACACAAACATACAAACTCATGGCACACACACACACACTCACTTTCCTCCATTGGCGGATGGCCGTCGGCTTCTGTTATGATAAAGAGACACATGAGTAGAATTACTCTTGAATACGAGCACATGCATCTTCCATCATGTCACAGTGGCAGGTATGTGTGTGTGTGTGTGTGTGTGTGTGTGTGTGTGTGAGCGTGAGTG
>NW_027468657.1:6366435-6373935 GCF_046254945.1 Alosa pseudoharengus
AACGCAGCTGGGCTGTCGGCACAAAAGCGCTGCCCAGACAAATGCACTTCCTGTCAGGGCAAAAATGAGATCTCATGTTGACATGAGAATCAAATTAAACCGTCTGCCATCAGAACAGTGTCTACCTATTCTTGCAATACTTAACTTGCCAGATGTGTGTGTGTGTGTGTGTGTGTGTGTATGTGTATGTGTATGTGTGTGTGTGTGTGTATGTGTGTGTGTCTGTGAGTGTGTCTGTGAGTCTGGCAGGTTGGGTCTGTGCGTGTGTGTGTCTGTGAGTCTGGCAGGTTGGGTCTGTGCGTGTTAGCGTGTGTGTGTCTGTGAGTCTGGCAGGTTGGGTCTGTGCGTGTTAGCGTGTCTGGCTCTAAACCCAAACAGTCTGGCTGGTGGACTCGGTCCTTGTTCCGATCCGCTGTCAGATTCAGTCTGCCAAAGCTTGTTCCGATCCGCTGTCAGATTCAGTCTGCCAAAGCTGAATGGGGAGAAGCAGGTCTGGGGTCAGACTCGTGCCAAAGAGAGCCTTCCTCTCCCTTAATTTAAAAACAAGATGGCCGCCAGTCCTTGGGCACAGCCAGAGGCAGCCAGCTGCTCAGAGGGGCGTGTGGGTTCTACTTCCTACACAAACCCCACAAAACAAAACCGCTCAGAGGGGCGTGTGGGTTCTACTTCCTACACAAACCCCACAAAACAAAACCGCTCAGAGGGGCGTGTGGGTTCTACTTCCTACACAAACCCCACAAAACAAAACTGCTCAGAGGGGCGTGTGGGTTCTACTTCCTACACAAACCCCACAAAACAAAACCGCTCAGAGGGGCGTGTGGGTTCTACTTCCTACACAAACCCCACAAAACAAAACCGCTCAGAGGGGCGTGTGGGTTCTACTTCCTACACAAACCCCACAAAACAAAACTGCTCAGAGGGGCGTGTGGGTTCTACTTCCTACACAAACCCCACAAAACAAAACCGCTCAGAGGGGCGTGTGGGTTCTACTTCCTACACAAACCCCACAAAACAAAACTGCTCAGAGGGGCGTGTGGGTTCTACTTCCTACACAAACCCCACAAAACAAAACTGCTCAGAGGGGCGTGTGGGTTCTACTTCCTACACAAACCCCACAAAACAAAACCAAACACTACAGAGCACTCGGAGAGGGCAGACCTTCACCACGGCCAAATGCCCAAATGCTACATGCAACTTTACTTCGTCGTCACGCCACCTTTCCACCAAGTTTCACCACAATCGCGCGGCTGATCCTGCACAGAGACTAGCCCAATCACGCGGCTGGCTTTGGTGTGATCCTGCACACACACTAGCACAATCACGCGGCTGGTTTTGGTGTGATCCTGCACACACACTAGCACAATCACGCGGCTGGTTTTGGTGTGATCCTGCACACACACTAGCCCAATCACGCGGCTGGCTTTGGTGTGATCCTGCACAGAGACTAGCCCAATCACGTGGCTGATCCTGCACAGAGACTAGCCCAATCACGCGGCTGGCTTTGGTGTGATTAGGGATGTAACGGTATGAAAATTTAACCTCACGGTTATAGTGACCAAAATTATCACGGTTTTCGGTATTATCACGGTATTTTTAAAAGTGTGTTCAATATGTTCAGAAAGCACTGATAGGCCTACACAAGCTGAAATAGTTTCAAAAAGTGTCCCGTTCATGTTTAATTGGGTATGTGCTTATAGCTTAACTTACCCTAACATTATTTGGAGGTTGCTATTACTGTTATTTGGATCCAATGAGTGAGACCAGGCTTGGAATTTCACCATTCTGGGGGCAAGGCCACTTGGCCTTCAGTTGAGCATATTTGGTGGAGGGCACAAAGGCCACATGTTAGGGCACCAAGGCCAAAGTTAACTATACAGTAGTAGGCTATAAAAATGATCAAAGTTGTATAGCCTATTCACTGCAGTAGACCTGCATCACTGTATGAAACATTACAAAAACATGAAACATGACATATTACATAGAACTGCAAATGATCTGATCATCTAATATTTACAGATATCTAGGCTATATTTAACATTTATTTTATATTTGGCCTGTTATGAAATCATGTATTGAACAATTTAAGCACAGTTCAGCTTTAAGAAACTCAAATAGCCTAGATGCATGCTTAGCATTTTGTGATCTACTTTCACAAACTCTTAGTCAGCTGTCCTCTGATTTACCGATATCTAGGTGATATTTGTAACATTTATTTTGTATTTGGCCCGTTATGAAATCATGTGGAACAATTTAAACACATTGTAAAACTTAAAGCCCAAATTTGGAGACATCCATGCATGTCGAAATGTACTGCAAATGTCTGCTGTTTATTCTGATATATGGTTTGTTATGTGTTAAACGAAAAGTTTGTGAAGTATTTCACCGAGAGGAATGGGTAGGGTGATGGACGCAAAACCTTCAGTAGAATTTATGATTAAATTGAATTATATTATTTACTTTTCTCGCGAACCGTTCACCATAGCAATTCGCGGCTAACATCGTTTAAAAGCTGAGAAAAAGCTCTTTCATGTGATACTGATGTCTGCGTGATAAGTAGGCTCGTTCGCGAGTAGTTCAACTGAGAAGAATGGGTGAATTTAGACGCACTTTCTTTCTTGCGCTGTCACTTTCTCCACTGCATAAAATACTAAATGAATTTGCGCTGTAAATATTTTGACAGGCCATAGGCTAAATAAAAATCGCTATTAGTAGGACGCAAAGCAGGATATTGAAAGAAGGGCACCAAGGCCACCGTGGCCTGTAAACCTCTGATTTTCAAAGGGACATCACGGCCAACGCAAGGGGCAACGACGTGGCCGCCGTGAAATTCCTACCCTGAGAAATAAAACTTTAGGCTACTGTGCTCTTCTGATAACGTGAGTGGAATGGATTTAATGTGGACGCGAAGATAAAAAAGAAAAACGCAGAGCGGCTAAATGATACAGTGCAAGTTTTGCGGTGAAAATGTTCCGCCTTTTAAAATCAGTTGTAGCCTAATCCAAATAGCAGTTAAAACCATCAATTGGACAACAGAATCAGTAGGGTACCAATTTTGCTTCATTGTACCAGGCCTACTGTATGTCAAAAGCAGGCTCGGATGAAGCTGGGAAGGATTAAACACACGGTTTCAACACCGTGGTAATCAACCGTGATAATTATGATATTTCAAAAGAAAACGGTAATTGTTTTTATCACGGTTTATCATTATACCGGTAATCGTTACATCCCTAGGTGTGATCCTGCACACACACTAGCCCAATCACGCGGCTGGCTTTGGTGTGATCCTGCACAGAGACTAGCCCAATCACGCGGCTGACTTTGGTGTGATCCTGCACACACACTAGCCCAATCACACGGCTGATCCTGCACAGAGACTAGCCCAATCACGCGGCTGGCTTTGGTGTGATCCTGCACACACACTAGCCCAATCACGCGGCTGGCTTTGGTGTGATCCTGCACAGAGACTAGCCCAATCACACGGCTGGCTTTGGTGTGATCCTGCACACACACTAGCCCAATCATGCGGCTGATCCTGCACACACACTAGCACAATCACGCGGCTGGCTTTGGTGTGATCCTGCACACACACTAGCCCAATCATGCGGCTGATCCTGCACACACACTAGCCCAATCACGCGGCTGGCTTTGGTGTGATCCTGCACACACACTAGCCCAATCACGCGGCTGGCTTTGGTGTGATCCTGCACAGAGACTAGCCCAATCACACGGCTGGCTTTGTTGTGATCCTGCACACACACTAGCCCAATCACACGGCTGGCTTTGGTGTGATCCTGCACAGAGACTAGCCCAATCACGCGGCTGGCTTTGTTGTGATCCTGCACAGAGACTAGCCCAATCACGCGGCTGGCTTTGTTGTGATCCTGCACAGAGACTAGCCCAATCACGCGGCTGGTTTTGTTGTGATCCTGCACAGAGACTAGCCCAATCACGCGGCTGGTTTTGTTGTGCTCCTGCACAGAGACTAGCCCAATCACGCGGCTGGCTTTGTTGTGATCCTGCACAGAGACTAGCCCAATCACGCGGCTGGTTTTGTTGTGCTCCTGCACAGAGACTAGCCCAATCACGCGGCTGGCTTTGTTGTGATCCTGCACAGAGACTAGCCCAATCACGCGGCTGGTTTTGTTGTGATCCTGCACAGAGACTAGCCCAATCACGCGGCTGGTTTTGTTGTGATCCTGCACAGAGACTAGCCCAATCACGCGGCTGGTTTTGTTGTGATCCTGCACAGAGACTAGCCCAATCACGCGGCTGGTTTTGTTGTGATCCTGCACAGAGACTAGCCCAATCACGCGGCTGGTTTTGTTGTGATCCTGCACAGAGACTAGCCCAATCACGCGGCTGGTTTTGTTGTGATCCTGCACAGAGACTAGCAAACTGTGTCAGCACTGTATCTGTGTCCTTGGCCAGACGAGGAGCGCTGGGTGATAACGGACCTGAAAAACGGACGTATTTACTGTCTGCTGCACTGAGTGGAGTGGAGGAGAAGAGAGGGAGGAGGAGAGAGGGAGGAGGAAGAGGAGAGAAGGATGTAGAGGAGGAGGAGAGAGGAGGAAGAGGAGAAGAGAGGGAGGAGGAAGAGGAGGAGAGAGTGAGGAGGAGGAGGAGAGAGGGAGGAGGAAGAGGAGAAGAGAGGGAGGAGGAGGAGAAGAGAGGGAGGAGGAAGAGGAGAGAGGAGGAAGAAGAGAAGAGAGGGAGGAGGAGAGAGAGGAGGAGGAGAAGAGAGGGAGGAGGAGGAGAGAGAGAGGAGGAGGAGAAGAGAGGGAGGAGGAGGAGGAGCAGAGAGAGAGGAGGAGGAGAAGAGAGGGAGGAGGAAGAGGAGAAGAGAGGGAGGAGGAGAGAGAGGAGGAGGAGAAGAGAGGGAGGAGGAGGAGGAGGAGAGAGAGAGGAGGAGGAGAAGAGAGGGAGGAGGAAGAGGAGAAGAGAGGGAGGAGGAGGAGAAGAGAGGGAGGAGGAAGAGGAGAAGAGAGGGAGGAGGAAGAGGAAAAGTTTCTGCCATTAGAGTGGGAGGAGAGCCTGACTGGGGTAATTACTCTCTCTCTCTCTCTCCCACTCTCTCTCTCTCACACGCAGAAAAACACACACAGAAACACACACACTGTGTGTGTGTGTGTGCACCACAAGATTATGTGTGCTAATGTGTGCATAATGTGTTAATTAGTTCAAAGCATGCACATTTGTGTGTGTGTGTGTGTGTGTGTGTGTACTGTGAGATAGTATATGTTTGTGAATGTGTATAACTGCATGTGGGTAGATTTTGTGTATTTACATGTGTTGAGGCATTTGTGTGTGTGAGTGTATGTGTGAGTGTGTGTGTGTGTGTGTGTGTGTGTGTGTGTGTGTGGCGATTGGAGAGCACACACTGTAATTGGGTTTGGCAGGACGCAGAGTTGTGCAGCGCGTGGCTCGGCACCGTGGGGTCAGCAGCAGGTCTCCATGATGTCTGGAGAGCTCTGCGGATTTGCCGCTCCACAGACAGGGCAGGACTCTAACAACCCCTATGTTTGCTCTGTCCACTGTTTCATCACACATGGTAAAAATACCCCCTCAAATAAATGGTTTATCCCATAGGCTAGCCCATCCCACAGAGGGATGTTATATGAGGGGAGCTGAGGCCAGCTCTCAACCGTCATGCTTCAGTGCAAGTCAACACAGGACTGGACTACCGCCACTTCCTTACTTTCATCAGCTTACAGAGTCTGCAATGCTGCAAGTACACACACACACACACACACACACGCACCACATCACACCACACCAACACACACACCCACCACACACACACACACACACACACACACACACACACACACACACACGACCACACTCTTAAACAGGTCACCATGCAACATCCATTAAAGTTGCATGGTGACCCTTGGTTTTCCCTGGGTCTAGATTGACTGGGGACTTCCTCATGTGCCCTGTTGAATTAGTTAGTGAACAAAGTAATCAGGTGAGGAGTCCTTTATACTCCAGGGAGCCTCTTACTCTTCAATTAATTAGTGGACAGAGTGTTTAGGAAAGGACTCATTTCTGCACTAGGAAACACTTCTCCCATATATTAAAACTCTTTTGTGTGGGTGCATGTGTGTGTGTGTGTGTGTGTGTGTGTGTGTGTGTGTGTGTGTGTGTGTGTGGTGTGTGATGTGGTGCATGTGTGTGTGTGTGCGCTTTTACAGCTCTGTGCACTTTTAATGTATAGGTTAACCATACAGGCCCTACTATGTTGCACTGGTTTGTGGTGTGTGTGTGTGTGTGTGTGTGTGTGTGTGTGTGTGTGTGTGTACCATGGGGTGAGAGTAGCGCAGGCTTGGAGTTTGGTCTGGGGTGGGCTAACTGGGAGTGCATGTGTGTGTGTGTGTGTGTGCATGTTTGTGTGTTCGAGAGCGAGGGGAGGGGGAGGTGTGTGTGTGTGTGAATGTATGTGTGTGTGTGTGTGTGTGTGTGTGTGTGTGTGTGTGTTCAAGAGCGAGAGCGTGGGGAGGGGGATGTGTGTGTGTGTATGACCACTAGCAGGCCCCTCTAATGCACCCCAGATGCTGTCACACTGACCTAGTATTCAACATCTGGCAACAGAGGGAGAAAGAGAAAGAGAGAGAGAGAGAAAGAGAGACATGGAGAGAGAGAGGGGGGAGTGAGAGAGAACAAAAAGAGAAACTGAGAGAGACAGAGAAAGAAAGAAAGAGAAAAAGCAAGAATAAAAAAAGAGAATGGCAGACAGAGAGACTGTGACAGACAAAGAGAGAGAGATAGAGAGAGAGAAAGAGAGAGAGAGAAAGGGAGAGATAGAGAGAGAGAGAGAGAGAGAGAGAGAGAGGGAGAGAGAGAGAGAGAAGGGGAGAGAGAGAGAGAGAGAAAGGGAGAGATAGAGAGAGAGAGAGAGAGAGAGAGAGAGAGCGAACTGGAGTGAGGCTACCGTCTATGACTACAGACAGCCCCCCTCCCCTCAGGAAGAAGGCCGTGTAGGGGGACGGCTTGCCTCTAATGCATTGCAACACAGTTAGCATGCAGAACCAACGGGTGCTTTTGAGCGGGAACTTTCTCCAGATCGACCGCATCCATTCATACAACGTCTGAACGACACACACAAGGACTTTTATATATGTATTATATAATATATATAGTATATGTGTGTACTGTATATAACCACATGGCTAAGGGCAGTGGAACGTCAGCTCACCCTACAGCTAAGGGCAGTAGAACATCAGCTAGCCCAGCATGCACTGCGGATCATTGTAAAAGCACACTGTACAGGCAAAACCCCTCCACACAGGAAAACAGACAGCACCTCTGTGCTCCCTCCTCCAGGGTCAGAGAGAATGAGTAGTCACCCGGCACAGACCAGGGGCTGTCCTCTCAAATGGTAAACAGACTGGGAATATCCTGTCCAGCAGTGCACACACACACATGGACACACACACACACACACGCACAAACACAGAAAGAAACACACACACACACACACACACACACACACACATA
>NW_027468657.1:6378935-6556435 GCF_046254945.1 Alosa pseudoharengus
AAGCCTGTTATGAAGACGTCTCATTGCCTATTTTCAAATCTTAAGCATACCAGCTCACGCCTGAATTCAGACATGGTGCCTGAACACTTTAAGCCCTGGGAATGGCAGCTTCTGCAGTGGTCAAGAGGTTAGAGGTCAGGTGTGTGTGTGTGTGTGTGTGTGTGTGTGTCAGAGTCAGAGTCAGATGGTGTCACTGTTGCTCTGACAACCTCTTGATTCCAGTCAGTTTAATTAAAGGAGGTTCACACCAGTGACTACTTCTGATGGTAAACTAGAGAGTGACTTCTTTACTTCTCACTTCTAGCACACCAGGTGATGGCACAGTAATGTGAGCCTCTGGCGCCCCCCTCAGCCTCAGATCAGAATTGCACCAGGAACACAGACTTCAGGGAGGGTTCTGAACAGTTCACACTGGAGGCAATGTCTGACTTGAATGGATCCATTCTAGATCAGATTTCAATCCACCCCTCATCAGGCACATATGTGCTCTAGAAAAGATCAAACACAGTTATGTTCTAGATTAGGCCCACATATGTTAGATAGATAGATAGATACTTTATTGATCCCCAAGGGGAAATTCAAGGGTCTCAGTAGCATACAGACATCACACACAACATGCACTTACAGCAGAAATGGTAAACATAAGTATAAGTATAAACATATAACTAAACTCCACTGTACAATAAAGACAGTAGAAGATAAGAGAACTAACAAAACTAAATACTAAATATACTATATAAATTAAATTTAAAAAGTCCAATGTGCTTGAGGATGATCAAGCATAAGACGCTTGTTGTGACAGGGCCAGGACTGGTAAGGTGCTCAAGGGAGTGAGTGTCATTGTGAAGGTGCAAAAAGTAGTCCAACCATAGTCCTTTAGTTATGTGTGCATGGCAAGGTGCTCAAGAGAGTGAGTGTCATGGTGAAGGTGCAAAAAGTAGTCCAACATTAGTCCAACAGTGCAAGAATAAGGTCTAGAGACCAGCATAAATAATATGGACAAAAAGGAGAGTAAAGTATAATGTAGACAAGGTAATATAATAAACTATGTCAGTGCAAGAAGAGGTTGAGGTAATAGGGTTATAGCCATTCATTCATTCAGTATTGTAGCAGACGCCTGACCACAGCCATTGATCATGTGTGCTAATATAGCATGAAAAACAGTGTAGCAGTAAAACAGTAGTGAAAACAGGCTGTGGACATTAGTAAAACAGTAGTAAAACAGTAGTAAAGCAGTAGTGGGCAGTCAGTACTCAAACATGGAGAGGGTGGAGAGGCAGACAGACTAAGCAGAGAAGTCTATCTCTCCTCTTCCCTTTAGTGAGGCATTGAACAGTTCAATGGCCCTGGGGATAAATGACTTCCTCAGCCTTTCAGTTGTGCATGGCAGTGAGCGAAGTCTCCAGCTGATCAAGCTCTTTTGCTTTTTAATAGTGCTGCAGAGTGCATGACACTCATTGTCCAAGATGTTGATCAGTTTGTTCAGGGTCCTTTTGTCAGATATTGAAGTGATGCACTCCAGTTCAGCTCCCACTACAGAGCCAGCCTTCCTTACCAGCCTGTCAAGTCACCCAGCATCCTTCTTCTTTGTGCTTCCTCCCCAGCATTCCACTGCATAGAAGAGGACGCTGGCCACAACAGACTGGTAGAACATCCTGAGGAGCTTGCTGCACACATTGAAGGACCGCAGCCTCCTCAGGAAGTACAGCCTGCTCTGTCCTTTCTTGTAGAGTGCGTCAGTGTTTGCTGACCAGTCCAGTTTATTGTCCAGGTGGAGACCCAGATACTTGTAGGTGCTTACCACCTCCACATTGACCCCATCAATGGAGACTGGTAGCAGAGCGGGCTTAGACCTGCGGAAATCCACCACCATCTCCTTGGTCTTTGAAGTGTTGAGTTGAAGGTGATTGAGTATGCACCAATGCACAAAGTCCTCCACCAGGCTCCTGTACTCCTCCTCTTGCTCGTCCCTGATACACCCCACAATTGCAGTATCGTCAGAAAACTTCTGCATGTGGCATGACTCGGTGTTGTAGCAGAAGTCAGATGTGTACAGGGTGAACAGGACTGGAGAGAGCACAGTTCCCTGTGGCGGGAGGATTGTCGTGTGGCTAGAGACTGATGGCCGTTGGCTGAAGCCATTGTTGTCGCACTGCTCGTGGTCACCATGTGGGGGAGAGGTGCGATAGCCTGATCAGCAGTGATGATGGAGGGGGGGGGGGGGCAGCATCTGGGGTCTGTGTGTCTGATGGCTGTTGACTGAAGTTGTTGTCACCTCGTTGTTCGTGGTCGCCATGTGGGGGAGGGGTGCAATATCCAGTGATGGTGGGGGTGAGTGCTGCACTGGTAATGAGGTGGGGTGGGGGCTGGGGGATGACCACCTCCTTGATGTCCCTGTCAAGGTTGCCAGAGTTTTGGACACCTCAACAGGCACAGGCAAGGAGGCATCAGGCGGGGGCAGGGCGTAGGGTGATGGGGGCTCAGATCGTTGGATGTCCCCGGGATGCAGAGCTGGAGAGACTGGGAGGTGGGGGTAGGGCGGGCACGCAAACAAGAGCAGTACCTGGAGCTGGTGCAGGGCAATCGAACCTGTTGTAAAAGTGGTTCAGCTGGTTCGCCCTGTCCAGGTCTCCCTCCACAGAGCTGCTGCTCTTCTTAAGGCCAGTGATAGATTTCATCCAGTCCCACACCTCCTTCATGTTGTTATCTTGCAGCTTCTGTTCCATCGTCCTTATGTAGTCCTCCTTAGCCTCTTTCAGCTTAGTCTTGAGTTCCCCCTGTACTCGCCTCAGCTCTGCCATGTCCCCCTCCTTAAACGCCATCTTTTTCCTATTGAGAAGGGTCTTGACATTACTGGTTATCCAAGGCTTGTGATTTGGATAGCAGCGTGGCAACTGGTAGCCTCTGAACTTTTGGCTTGTACATTGGCTTAAGATGAATGAGGTTATGGTCCGACTTCCCTAGTGGGGGAAGGGGGGTGGCACTGTAAGCATCTCTCACGTTTGCATACATGAGGTCTATAGTCCTGTTTTTCCTAGTTGGGCAGTCAACAAACTGGTAAAAGTTTGTGAGGGTGGAATCCAGTGTAATGTGGTTGAAGTCACCAGAGATCGCAAAGAAGGCATCACTGTGCTGAGTTTGGAGCCTGTAGAGCGACTGTAGAGTGAATGACGTCACACGCTGTGTCCGGGAGGGCTTGAGGCAAAACGTAGACACAAACAACAATATACTTGATCATGCTACATCAGAGCCAGATCCACCACCCCATCCCTTGCCTCAAATGGTGTTTTCTCCCTCTCTGTAGATGCCTGATGGTTATTAGCCTGGATCTGAAAGATTAAGGGCCTGGCCATTAATAATGTAATGACCCAGCTCGAGAAGCAGCACCAAGCATGCACGCAATTGGACACTATACGACCAATGTTCAGGACTTCGACGCAATTGGATAACGTCTGTCATCTGTTTAGTTCGCCTCTGGCCCGCTTATATCAGATACACAGATGTGATTGGTTCTCCGCGATGCAAGAGGCAAAAGTAACATGTAGATTGCCAGGGTAGATGGTAGGAACAAAATCACAGGGGCATCATGTTACAAACTTGATGCTGTGTGAAAGACTGATGATATTTGAGCTCAACAGCCAATCAAATGCAGCCCTTCAAACAGCCAATCAAATGCAGCCCTTCCTTCAGTGCTCCTGAGACATCTCGTGTCACTTGGCCCAAGCCCTGAACTGGGCACAAACACCACAGATTGCTTATTGCTTATTGTCATATGTATTATAGATTATTTGAGGGAGAGCCAGGGCAAAACCTCATTCAAATTTTAATTGCATTTTAGTGTACCTTTAAATGCACACGACACAATAAACCTGAATTTTGAACTTGAAACTTAAGCACTTCTGAGCTCATGCAGAACAAACAGTTGGAGAAACTTGAGCAGAATTCAGCTGAATTTGACAAAAAGTAAAAAAGTGTTTAAATCATAAAAGACTGGGCCTTGAATACCACAGGAATAGCAATGAACAAAAACATATTGGCTTAATTCTACAGTCACCTCTGAATGTGTCACACTCCTGGCTGTTTAAGTTAGTATTTTTCCATGGCAAGAGCATGAAGCAACATTAACCATTTATTGCGCATTGGTGAGCCACACACAGCAAACCCTTTTCCCTGATTGGCCACTTCCCCTCTTGTACTTCAGCAGAATTTGTTACCAATCAGATATAACCAGATGCAGCCTACACAATGTGGTAGCTGTCTGACAGCAGCTCACGGTTTCCTCAGTCTGAACTCAGTCTGTGAGCAGCAATGGGGTTATTCGGCTTTGCTATACTGACACATCTCCTCCTGAAATGCTACGGTAAGAGACATTTTGTTGAAAAGGCATCATTGCATTACGGAAACAGATTTGTGGGAAATACTTTCTCATTTCTTTATGTCCTTAAAGAGCACCACTTTGAAAGTGAAGTGCCCAAAAAGGAATGCAAAGCTTTCAGGATATACACCCTGCAGAGCTACAATAAGGAGTTAAATGAAGAACTTACTCTCAATGTCATGCTTTAACTTTAGTCTGGTCAGTTTAGGGCAAATGGCTGCAAAAAATGATTAACATTTGAGCCAATGTTTTTCTGTTCATTTAGGGCCTAATAAACAAAAAAATGCAAGGAGCCCAAAAAATTAAGTGGGGGAAGGCCCTGAAACGGCCACGCCCACTTTTTAGACCCAGAATTCTGTATCTCTGGTTTTGGGCTTAAAAGATGCAGAAACACCACGTTTATATTAGTGTTATGAACAAGCATAAGCCGTAAAACCTTTACTTTTTGAGATATTCACGAAAAACTAGTTTTTGCATGGTGCACAGGCCATGTTTCATGTATCAGCTCCTGAAGGTTGTAGAGAATCATATTAAGTTTTTATAAGGTATGAATCTCATCTTATATCAATGTTATGAACCACCAAACTCCCTAAATGACCTTAATTTATTTTAAATATTGATGCAAAAAATTAATAAGAACTGTCGCAAAAATCTGTATTTTAGCTTTGAGAACCACCTAAATCTATGGAATTTAGTTACCAAACTAACTTGGATGGATCAGATGAATCTGGGATAGAAGAAATGTAGTTGGCCTCTACTGTTGAATTTTCGTTCGAAACAACTGTATTGTATTGTTTATCAGACTATATTTGTGTTTAACTTGTGTACTAAAAAATCAGTGTTCTGCTGAGGCCCCCAAAGTTCTGCTGTTCCCTGATTTGATGATCTCCATTTGACTGAACTGGCATGTGCTTGACATGAAAAATGTCATGTAAATGTGTGCAACGTTTTCATTTTTAAATCCACCACAGGAACTTGGAGGAAGGTACATAACAGATAGATTGATAGATATACGTTATTGATCCCCTAAGGGGAAATTCAAGGTCCCAACTTAAGACATCACAACATACACTACAACATAAACAGGATGATAAAATAACAACTCCACTAATAAGGACAGTAAAAGATACTAAATCAAGTATAGTATATATACTCTTTTGATCCCGTGAGGGAAATTTGGTCTCTGCATTTATCCCAATCCGTGAATTAGTGAAACACACACAGCACACAGTGAGGTGAAGCACACACTAATCCCGGCGCAGTGAGCTGCCTGCATCAACAGCGGCGCTCGGGGAGCAGTGAGGGGTTAGGTGCCTTGCTCAAGGGCACTTCAGCCGTGCCTACTGGTCGGGGTTCGAACCGGCAACCCTCCGGTGACAGGTCCGAGGTGCTAACCTGTAGGCCACGGCTGCCCCTAAATCAAGGATCCACGTGAATGTACGAAGGATGTATAAGCATGAATCTCTTGCGTAACAAGGCAGGGACTGACCCTGTGTTTCAGTGGTAAGGTGCTCTATGAGGTGTGTGTCATGGTGATAGTGCAAATAAATCCAACAGTGGCGTGATAGTCTAGAGTCAAGAGACCAGCATTAAATATGGACAATATAAGAGATAAATGTAAGCATAGTAATATAAGAATTATAGCAGCAGTGCAAGGATAGGTTTGAAGTGATAGGATATCAGCCATTGGTCAAGTATGAAGTTAGACCACAGTCCACAGTGGAGGGAGGGGTTGTGCATGTGGGCTAGTATAGCCTGTAAGCAGTGTAGACAGTGTAAGCAGTAACATTGTGGGTGAGTGGACAGTCCGTACACAACATTGTTATAGGAGGCCATAAAAGTGTAGAAGAGGGTGGAGAGGCAGATAGACTAAGCAGAGAAGTCGATCTCTTCACTTCCCTTTCGTGAAGCATTGAAGAGTTGTATGTCCCTGGGGACAAATTACTTCCTCAGTCTGTCAGTTGTACATGCCAGTGAGCGTAGTCTCCAACCGGTCAAGCTCTTCTGCTTCATGATAGTGCTGTGGAGTGGATGACAGTCATTGTCTAAGATGTTGATTAGTTTGTTCAGGGTCCTTTTGTCTGATATTGAAGTGATGCACTCCAGTTCAGCTCCCACAACAGAGCCAGCTTTCCTTACCAGCCTGTCCAGTCGCCCAGCATCCCTCTTCTTAGTGCTTCCTCCCCATACAACAGCATAGCAGAGGCAATGGCAACAACAGAGTCAGACTGGTAAGACATCCAGAGGAGGAGCTTGCTGCAGACATTGAAGGACCGCAGCCTCCTCAGGAAGTACAGCCTGCTCTGCCCTTTCCTGTAGAGTGCTTCAGTGTTGAATGACCAGTCCAGTTCATTGTCCAGGTGTAGATATTTGTAAGTGTTTACCACCTCCACATTGACCCCCTCAATGGTGACTGGCAGCAGAGCAGGCTTAGACCTCCAGAAATCCACCACCATCTCCTTGGTCTTAGCAGTGTTGAGTTGTAGGTGGTTGAGTTTGCACCATTCCTCCACCAGGCTCCTGTATTCCTCCTCTTGCCCATCCCTGATACACCCCACAATTGCAGTATTATCCAAAAACTTCTGCATGTGGCATGACTCTGTGTTGTAGCAGAAGTCTGACGTGTACAGGGTGAACAGGACTGGAGAGAGCTCAGTTCCCTGTGGAGCTCCGGTGCTGCTGATCACAGTGTCAGAGAGGCAGTTCTTCAGTCTGACGAACTGTGGCCACTCTGTCAGGTAGTCTGTCAATCCAGGATACTAGTTGAGCATCCCCACCCATCTGCCATCTTTCAGGGCCTTCCCCCACCTAATTTTTTGGGCTTCTTGCATTTTTTTCTTTATTTGGCCCTAAATGAACAGAAAAACATTGGCTCAAATGTTAATCATAATTTGCAGCCTTGACCCCATTTTTGCCCCAAACTGACCAGACTATTTATGTTAAGAACATAAACAATATTTATGTTATGTTCAAATGTTTATGTATATTGTTTGAACTTAGAGAATTATTTTGTATGTATGGTAGGCTATGGATGTTGATAACCAATTGAATACCCTTGTAAATTAATTGAAATATTAGTTAGGACACCTAATTGGTTGTTCCTGTTTTGCACTTATTGTAAATATGTTGTGCTTTCTTCAACAAAGTTACTCTGATGAAGGACGGTCTTAGGCTACTGACCGAAATGTCAATTTATCAATTAAACCGGCTGTATCTTGGATTAATGCACTTTTCTTTTTTTCTTTTAACCCTGTTAAAAGAAAAGTTTTAACAGGGTTAAAAGGGCTATTTTGTCCCTGCAAAATAGCTGCACCTGCAGAATAATCCATCAAGGTGTGCAGGCTCCTCTCTGTTCTATGTACCATTAGTGTTGAATGTGATGCAGTAGAGTGTGATGTGATGTCAAAAGTAAAGGAGATACTGCTGATTAGAAAGAAAAAATCCTCTGATTGCTGAACTAATGAATATTTCTATTGTTTTTTAGGGCATTTCTATCATCAGACGGATGATAATGATGATGATAGTAAGATCACCTTGTCCTGTAAGGCTTCTCTCTGGCGGATTGATAACCAGGTGGATTGTGATTGGGATGAAAGCCAGACAATGATAACTGACACAGGTCCCTGCTCACAAGGATGTGGTGGAGAACTGAACAGCCAGGTGGATTTAGACAGAAGGCAGAAAGAAATAACTCCCAATGGGTCCCACCCAGAAGGAAGTGGTCTACAAGGTCCTCTGTGCTGTTGCTCAACGGAATGTGGTGAAGATGGAACATACCAAATAGAAGCAAGAAGTGGATTCTATGCTTGTGTCTGTGATTGTACTTTTCAGCCAATATACTCATACAACCCTTACCCTGATGTTGTGGACACCTACATTGTAGCTGTTGGAGGTACACAATGTGAGTTGATATTTTGTATTAGTTAGTAAAAACACCGGACTATGTTTTATGTGGAATGGAAATAATTGCACAGTACACTGGTATCAGCACATCAGCACACTGTAGCAACCACACCCAGTGGCCCCCTTTGGCCAGCATGGCCCTATAATGGAACAGGCATCACAGCCGACACATGTAACAATAAAGTGCAACACACGGATAATCTCAACTGTACATCAGGGCTGTACTACTCGAGTCCGGTCTTGAACTCGAGACCAGAATCAAGACGTTTTTTTTATTGTCTGTCTTGGACCCGCTGGTATTTGGACTCAGACTTGTCTTGGTGCTGGCCACTGGTCTTGCCAAATTTTCTACTTGGTCTTGACTGAGTCCAACGCATGCTTAAAATATATCTATTTTTCTAAATTAGAAATTAGAATTTTTCATTTATTATCTGATCATGATCAGGCAAAATAGATGTTTCATTTATTCAAAATCAATCTATAATGGCTGTGCTCTGACATTACAGAACTAATCTTTTACCTGAAAAAGTATAACCTAATAGTGTAAAAAGAAAATTACATAGTAAGTAGTGGTGTTGAGAATTAGTTTTCTGTTTTCTGTCTCTTACTTAGGGCTTGGTCTAGAACAGTTTTGGATTCAGTATTGTCTTGGATTTGAACCTCTTTTGCCTCAGTCTTGACTTAAGTTGGTGTTGACTACAGGCCTGTCGTACATGCAACACACAACAAGGGTGTTATCATACACATCAATACGGGGATAAGCACATTAGGCACAACCAAATAGAGACTAAAGAAGCTAACATATACACCATATGGTAACTCAAATACAACTACAATAACTGACATTTACACATTATCTCATTCACACTTTCAATCGCACAGGATTTTGGGAACACTCATTCAACAGTAGACACGTACAATCACCAACGGCACAATATTTTCAGAGATTTTGTACTGATGACATTATTCTTCTTGTCTACAGCTGAGCATAAGCTGCCAACTCAACAGAATGTGACTGAAGGGTCAGCCATCCTTCTAAACTGTTCCTTCACAATCCACCGTCGTTGGTCCTATGTGATCTATTGGCTGAAGGTGAACAGTGGGAATGGGAGAGCCACCTGCATATCGTCCTGCAGCAGTGAGGGCCATCATGACCAGATCTGCTCTGAAGACGCACGCTTCACCTCACCAGGTCCTTCAAGACGTAACCTGCACTGGACCTCTCATGATGTCAGTATCAACAATAGCCATCTTAACGACAGCGGTGTTTACGTGTGTGTCCTGAACAAGCTGAAGACACGGAGAAAAAACAACATTGATGGACAAAACACACAGGACCAAAGTGGGCTGGACACAGAAGACAGAACACACTGGATTGTAATACGCAGCATCACAGTCAATGTGACAAGGAACAGTGAACCAGAGCCAACCAGGAAAAAGCCAGGTAAGAGCATGCTAGTTAAGAGCATGTTAGTTCCACACTGCAGGAAGAAGCCAGGTAAGAGCATGCTAGTTAAGAGCATGTTAGTTCCACACTGCAGGAAGAAGCCAGGTAAGAGCATGCTAGTTAAGAGCATGTTAGTTCCACACTGCAGGAAGAAGCCAGGTAAGAGCATGCTAGTTAACCCTCTATGGGACTTTGTCATTTATAAATGACGCTTCAAAAAACAGCTTTAAAAAATAACACAAGCCTCTAACCAATCATATTGTACCTTAAATTTGTAATCTAAAATCCCCTCTAACCAATAAAATCAAAGATTATATGATGTCAGGATGTCATGTGATGCAACAAGGAAGTACAGGAGACAAGAGCCCATGTTAGGTCACATGCATGAGTAGCATCATGGTAAGTCCATTTTTAAGCTATAAAACACACATAAATCACCAATAAAAAATATAACTAAATAGCCTAAACAGTTTTTAAAACTATTTTAGTCATTTCATGTGAAGAAATCTACAAATCCTTCTTCAAAACAGTTAAAAAGTGCATGTCATGTATAAATGACAAAGTCCCATTAAGGGATACAAATTTCCGTGATGGTATCTACTGTTGTGGTGAAGATTATACTGCTGTGATGCAGGGTCAATCTATTTATTCATACATCTTTCTTAGGAAGTTTCCAAGTTTTATGGTAAGGTGAGAGGGACAGCTATGCCTATTCCTGAGGGCAGTGAGGACAGTGAATCTAGCAGTGATGAGGACGAGGTAGTTGTAAGAGTGGAGCCCAGTTGATTATAGTGTGTGTGTGTGTGTGTGTGTGTCTCTGTGTGTGTGTGTGTGTGTGTCTCTGTGTGTGTGTGTGTGTGTGTGTGTGTGTGTGTGTGTGTGTGTGTGTGTCTGTGTGTGTGTGTGTGTGTGTCTCTGTGTGTGTGTGTGTGTGTGTGTGTGTGTGTCTGTGTGTGTGTGTCTGGTGTGTGTATGTGGTGTGTGTGTGTGTTTGTTGTGTCTGTGTGTTTGTTTGGTGTGTGTCTGTGTGTGTGTTTGGTGTGTATGTGTGTTTTCTGTGTGTGTGTGTGTGTGTGTGTGTGTGTGTGTATTTGAATGTTTGTGTGTGTGTTTGGTGTGTGTGTCTGTGTGTGTTTGGTGCATGTGTGTGTTTGTGTGTCTCTCTGTGTGTGTTTGGTGTGTGTGTGTGTGTGTATGTTTGGTATGTGTGTGTTTGGTATGTGTGTGTGTGTGTGTGTGTGTGTGTGTGTTTGAATGTTTGTTTGTGTGTTTGGTGTGTGTGTCTGTGTGTGTTTGGTGCATGTGTGTGTGTGTGTGTGTGTGTTTGGTGTGTGTGTGTGTGTGTCTCTGTGTGTGTTTGGTGTGTGTGTGTGTGTGTCTCTGTGTGTGTTTGGTGTGTGTGTGTGTATGTTTGGTATGTGTGTGTCTGTGTGTGTGTCTGTGTGTTTGTTTAGGGTGTGTGTGTGTCTGTTTGGTGCATGTGTGTGTGTTTGTGTGTGTGCGTTTGGTGTGTGTGTGTGTCTGTGTGTTTGGTGTGTGTGTGTATGTTTGGTATGTGTGTGTCTGTGTGTGTGTTTGGTGTGTGTGTGTGTGTGTGTGTGTGTGTGTGTCTGTGTGTGTGAGGAAATGCGATGTTCACCTATGCTTCACACCAACAAAGAACTGCCTGGTTCAGTTTTATCAGTAATGTGACAAATTTGCATATTTTTTTGTATTTTTTATTCTTTTAGAATCATCCTGAAATGAAAATTTTAAAGTGTTTTTTTAATAAAATATGTTCATGGATAATGAAGCCATTGCTATTTAATCAATTGTTTTTTACATTAAGAAATCACGAAAAAAAATATACCCTAATGGGACAAAGTCATTTATAAATGACGATACCCCAAAATAAAGGTCAAAGGTCAATTTGGGAAAGTGAGCATAGGAAATTTATTTTAGGCTTTAATACACTTAAAATCAAAGGTCATTAAATTTTTTTAATGAATTTCCTTAATTAGTCCCATAGAGGGTTTTAAGAGCATGTTAGTTCCACACTGCAGGAAGAAGCCAGGTAAGAGCATGCTAGTTAAGAGCATGTTAGTTCCACACTGCAGGAAGAAGCCAGGTAAGAGCATGTTAGTTAAGAGCATGTTAGTTCCACACTGACTGACGCATGACATAATCATTATCATCATTGTTATCATGATGTTATGATCATAAAATGTTGTAGTACCAATGTTCGTAGTGGCAGTAGCAGCAGTGTGAATAGCAGTAGTTGTAGTTGTGGTAGCAGCAGTAGCAACAATAGTAATAGTAGTATTTGTATTGATAAGGCTGTTTTGTGTCCGATGTCAGTATGTTGAAATCTTTGAAATGCATTTTCAGTCACAAATACAGGACTGCTCACTGTATGGGTCTCTTGTTTCTGAACTGCAGGAGCTGATGTGGGCTGGTATGTGGCTGGTGCAGTCCTGCTCATCATTCTAATTGCTGTCATACTTTTGCTTGCAAGACAAAAAATGAAGAGCAACAAAGGTAACCTTCAGTTCATACAGTATATCATGAAGCAGGGTTAGAAACCCAAGATGTTGAATGCACTCTTTCATTTAGTTTATGAACGGAGTTGTTTATCAGAGGTTAAATATTTCCAGTTAGGAAGTATCCACGTTTTACAGTCGTGTTTATCTCAGAAACGTTGTTCTTATCTTAACATCCTGTTTCATATGTTCCTGTTTCAACAGCAAGTCAATCTCTAATGATGCAAAGGTACACATTTTCTTCTTCATTCAGAGACAGTAATAAAAGCAGCGTTATGTGTTTCTGGTGTTATTTTGTGCTCACTTTGTTTATGATATCTCCAGGAGTTGCCATGGGGACCAAGGCACCACTGACCCAGACTGTGAGTCCCCTCCCTCTGCTCACACACCGTCACCACCACGCACAGTGACATCACTTCTGTCCTGTCTCACACACCGTCACCACGCACAGTGACATCACTTCTGTCCTGTCTCACACACCGTCACCACCACGCACAGTGACATCACTTCTGTCCTGTCTCACACACCGTCACCACGCACAGTGACATCACTTCTGTCCTGTCTCACACACTGTCACCACCACGCACAGTGACATCACTTCTGTCCTGTCTCACACACTGTCACCACGCACAGTGACATCACTTCTGTCCTGTCTCACACACTGTCACCACGCACAGTGACATCACTTCTGTCCTGTCTCACACACTGTCACCACGCACAGTGACATCACTTCTGTCCTGTCTCACACACCGTCACCACCACGCACAGTGACATCACTTCAGTCCTGTCTCACACACTGTCACCACGCACAGTGACATCACTTCTATCCTGTCTCACGACGAGTCGTATTTGAGTGACAAAATTTATTTTAATGTCAAATGAATTTAAAGATGATGCCAAAACTAGTTTATAAAGCAAACCTACAACAAATATGGAAATAAGGAAACTCCCACACCAAAAAATGCTCATGTTAATGTTGGGAGCTATTTTTGGTGTGTGAATTTGCATTTTTTTCTCTTACACTTGCTTTGACTCTGCACTAAACAAATACATTTGACCTTTGACCTTTCATGTTTTATAAAATGCAGCATCATGTCACTGGATAACAGGGTCTGCTAAATGAATGAATGTAAATGAATGAATGTATATTTTACACTGACCCCCGACACTGCTCTCCATAGGCGCTCCTTATGCAGTGGGCGTCCGGCAGCATGAACCGTACTCAGTAGTACACATCAGAACACAGCCAGACAGTGTTGGGTCCACTCCAGCAGGACCCAGTGGACAGTCCTCAGATGTGCCTGAACCATATTCAGTGGTTCAGTTCAGACCGCAGCCAGACAGTGTTGGGTCCACTCCAGCAGGACAGACTGCAGACGTGCCAGAAACCTATTCAGTCATCACGCCCAACAACACACAGTGAAACAACAGGTACCTGGAACTAGACTCACAGCGGCAGTCTGGACCTTTGACAGACGTTAATATGACCAAACGGATGTTATGACCAATTCTAAAACTGATAGTTCCGGTCCTTGATTGTGATCAAAGTCAAAGTCAAAGTCTGCTTTATTGTCAATTTCTTCACATGCCCAGACATAAAAAGAGGTCGAAATTACGTTTCTCACTATCCCACGGTGAAGACAAGACATATTTTACCAATTAATTCCACAGACAAACATAACATTCAAGTAAACAATAAAAAGTAAATAAGAAGGCAAATACAATGAAGAAATAAGAGCAGCAAAATTGGGTTGAAATTGTGCATAGACAGTCAATATAATAGTGCAAAGTCAGGCCAATAAATGGCTGAGGTAGTTCTGTTTGACCTAAGTAAGCAAGTGGCATAGTGGTGCAAGTTATGTAAGAGCAGCAGAAGTGTTGTGTTTTCAGGACAACAGGACAACAACAACAAGTTGCAAAGTGTGCAAGTGTACAAGTGGAGTAGTGCAAGTGGAGTAGTGCAAGGCAGCCATTGTGGGTCCAAAGTTTTTTTTGGTGCTGCTCACTCTCTCCACCACAGCGCCGTCGATGGTCAGTGGCAGGTGTTGGGTGTGACCTCTCCGGAAGTCAACAACAATCTCCTTGGTCTGGCTGACGTTCAGCAGGAGGTTGTTGTCCCTGCACCACGTGGTCAGAAGGTCGACCTCCAACCTGTATTGAGTCTCGTCGCCCTTGGTGATGAGACCCACCAGAGTTGTGTCGTCAGCAAATTTCACTATGTGATTGGCTGAATCGTGTTCGATGCCGTTGTAAAATCCAACATACACCTTGACCGCATTTCGTTCTATATTACTGCGCTACCATAACTTGACACAAAAGTAGCTGCGTCTCGACGTTGCTTGGCAACCATTCAAATAGAGGAAATATATTTCTTGGCGGAAGAATGATTATCTATGAATAAATCTTTACATTTCTAGTTGCTGTGCCTTCACTTTATGAAACTTTGCCAGGTATTTATAGTAACAGTTTTAGAAAAGCAATAAGCCACTCGAGTCCGTAGGTTACACTGATTCTACAGCAGCTAAGGGGGTTCTACTCTGCTAGCGCGTCGTGCCTAACAACGCCCCTTAGCTGTTGTAGAATCAGTGTAACCTAAGGCCTCTCAGGGCTTATTGCTTAAACAGATGTTATGGCCAAATTCTATGTGGATGCTTGAGAATCTGGATGCTCTCCTGAGACAGTCATGAATGCTGTGAAATTACAACCGGGTCCAGCCTCACATTAGCCAATCACAAAGCATCCACAGTGATGGACATGGTGTAAGTTCAATTTCACTGGCAAAACAGAAGGCCCCATGTAACAGACTATTATATATATCCTGATCTGTCCATGTGGAGAATAGGGAAACAGCTTAACAATGCAATTATGTATATGTGCTAGCCCATTTGTGTATTAATAGTTTCCACTGACATTAATTAGTTGTATGGATTTTGTATTTGATATTAAGTAATCCATTCTTTCACTTGTGTTTTATCAAGCTATGTGCCTGTTTAATAAGTAAACATTAATTAGCCTATATGTTTTACTGAATGCGTCACACGTTGCTTACTGTGCTGTGAGAGACTGAAGAGAAGCAAAAAGAGACCTGGAGAATGGCGGCGATGTGTGCAGACAAATCCTGTGTGAAATACTTCTTAACCAGAAGTATAATCTTAATTTAGACTGACCTCTACTGTCGAGCACCCTATTTAAAGGGGGCCAGTACAAGAGAGGAGAGGTGCTTAGTGGAGATTTGTAAAGGAGTTGTATTTAAGTCTCTTTATTCTCTGATCCTTCCCTGTTTTGTCTATACTGATTGTGTATTTGATCTCTTCTTTCTTATTGTCTGCTCTACTCCTTTTATTTGTTGTGAAGGAAAACAGTTTGAGCTGTTAAATAAAATGTTACTTTATGATTTTAAACTTTGAAAAATGCTTTTCTCTGTAAATGTTATATATTATGAAAAATACAAAATCTAGTTCTTCTTTGTAGTTATTTTAAGAAGTGGCGACATCATGTGCAGGCAGGAACTTGAAACTTTGTGTTATGTTTAGATCATCAGGGGTGTCAAAGATACAGCCCATAACAGTCACCAGGTGGAGCAGATGGAAAGAGCACAAAACATTACAGATACAGTTATCATCGACTATGTTATCATCAATATCTCTGTGATATGATACAATGATTAAACTACAATCCATCCTCACAAAACTACAATCCATCCGCACAAAACTACAATCCATCCTCACAAAACTACAATCCATCCTCACAAAACTACAATCCATCCTCACAAAACTACAATCCATCCGCACAAAGGAAGATGCAGAAAAGGAAAAATGCAGTTTGCTACATAATGATTATGCTGACATAGTCATATACTCTCTATGCTGGTGGAAAAGAGAAAGACTGACATGGAAGGTAGGGTATTTCAAGAAAGAAAGAGGAGTATATGACAGAAGCACGTGATAAACCAATAAACCTATATGCCTTATTTGCTCATAAATGGGTAAAGGATTAAATCACCAAACAAAAATCTGATAACCATGCAGAAAATGTATAATGACCGTGCCCATGAGGTCTCATTAAAACAAATCTGGCCCACTACTTACGAGTCTGACAACCCTGGTGTAGATGGCTTTGGTTTGATGTTTGCTTTCTCAAATACATCACAAGGGGGCGCTGCTGCTACATGCAAACTACTCTACAACCTCTTGGAGCCTGTAATCTCATGTGTGTATAACAACACAGTGGTGTCATGCTGCACATGACTGCTGAGGTTTCAGAGACCCAGCCATGCCTGTATTTTATGACATACTTTACACGTTTGTGTTCATGCACTTCAGTTGTTCTGTGTCTATGTTGCACTTACTGTAGTCCTCTAGAAATTACATTACATTCATTTATTGTATACCCTTATGGAGGAAGGACTTTCAAAATCAGATATATAGAAAGATACTTTATTGATCCCCAGGGGAAATTCAAGTCAAAATCAGCATCTAAACATGAAAAGACACCAGCCTAGTGGGTATTTCACTCTCATGACATTACTTATTTCAACACACACTTTTCCAGTCAGCAGTGTGACATACACATTGCCATCAGTGTATGAGTAGTATAGAGTTCATACTTTGCAGTTGGTTGATAGTGATCACAAATATGATCACAATGAATTAAACATTTTAACTTTTAAAAAACATTTTAAAGTAGATATCACCCCCACCATATTGAAAGAGACCCAAAGTGACAGCAACAACAATATGTTTTCCTGTTAGTGTTCTCTGTGTGTGTGTACGTTTGTATATGTATTAAAAGAGGTTCACACCAGTGATTACTTCTGATGGTGAACTACAGAGTGACTTATTTACTTCTCACTTCTGGCACTCCAGGTGATGGCACAGTAATGTGAGCCTCTGGCGCCGCCCTCAGCCTCAGATCAGAATTGCACCAGGAACACAGAATTCAGGGAGGGTTCTGAACAGTTCACACTGGAGACCCACGTTTAATGTGATTACAAACAGAGTAATGGCTCAATCGGAATAAAAATGCCTCATGTAAACATGTCACAACAACCAATCGGGATTCAACCTGAGCATCGTGAAAACTCTGAGTGATCCAGAGTTCTCGCTACTGGCTATAAGAGCGTCTTAACAGGCACTTCTCACTAGGCCTGTCACGATAACAAATTTTGCTGGACGATAAATTGTCTCAGAAATTATTGCGATAAGCGATAATATTGTCGTTCTGAGAATTTTCCTCGGGAAGAGGAAGACGGCCCACTTGTTGTGTTTTTTTTCCCCAACTAGGAAAACTGCAGCGGATGATTGTGTTTTAGATGCATATGCATGTTTGTTGTGTTGCCGCTTTTAATTGCGACTGTTTTCCAACAAATGCGACACACCGACTTGCACGCATTCAGTGGTTCACCACGGGCATTCGGTTTAAATCCGAAATGCTCCCACACTGCAGCTGTTGCGTTTGGCTTAGAAACAATTCCATCTTTTTTGTCTTTATTAGGCGTAGCCTACTGGAACTCGCAACTAGCTTTCTCTCTGCCTAGTGCCTACCGGTATACTTCTCACGCGGCTTTTTAGCTGCACTCTGTGGTAGGATACGCCAGTAGTCCCGCCTCCCCACACACCATGCGACTGACAAGTGACTGACATGAGGGTTCACTCATCGTTACTCTAAGGACCCGAGAGAGGGAGAGAGAGAGACGAGGAAAACAAACAAGCAAATGGCATTTATCGCGGCCAGAAAAATTATCGAGCTAATTTTAATTATCATGCGATTAATTGATTTATTGAATATCGCGACAGGCCTACTTCTCACTGAGGTCACCAGCAGGACATACAGGGAAATTACAACTTAGAATAATTATCCAAAAATAAATAAATAAATCATAATTTCATAGCTCTCATAGTTTTCATAGCCTCCTGAAAACCGAGTGTCCTCCAATTTCTTTTTTGTTATGATTTCCTATCTATTCAGGATTTTAAAAAATCATCTTACAATTTATTTTTTTTATTTTTTTTATTTTTAATTTTAGCATGCCACTGTGGTGGACAAAAGGACCGTCTTAGTATAAAAAGGTAACCACAAAAATAAACAAAAATGAACAAATTATGCTTGTAGTGGTATTTAATTAAGGGTAAACTTAACCAAATCTTATGGAAAAGGCTATTTATTCTTCTAGATGAGTAGATTAGTTCTTCTAGATTAGTCTTTTTTGACAGTTTTATTTATTTTTTCTGGGTTGTTTGTTTCATTTTCATGTTTTTCTTTCATCTGCGATAATTCTTTTTTTAGTCCTACTCTTCTTCCCCATCTTCTTGAGGCACAGGTTCATAGTCCACATCTCTGTTTCACTCATTCATCACCTGAGACCCCCCCCCCCCCCCCCATCCATCCTATATCCCAAAAAATCAGTGTTTTGGTCCTGGTTTCTATTATAATGGACATTCATAAAGGCACTATTATTTCAAAATGTAATTAACTTCACTTTCACATTCAAAATTAATCATATAATTCCTGACATTTTCATTAACAAGAACACATATTACCATTATAATAAATGCTTAATAAATAGACAATATTTCACTTATCTCTCCTTCCATAAAATGTGCTTGTTTCCTCAAAACATCAAAACAGTTTACTCACCAATTGCACCTTATAACATTTAAAAATCACAGGTAACACTCCATAATAAGGTGCCATAATAAATAGCAAACTAGTTATTACCTATCCATTTGTTAATTGTTACTAAAATATCTATTTGGCACAAGTTAATCGTTTTTCATCTTTAATTAAATATTAGTTGTTTGCATAAAATCTCTATGTTAATGTTTTAACAAATCTATTAACTAATATTGTATTAATATATGTTAATAGTTAACTAAATATATTTTTGGCACTAATTAACAGTTATTTCTTACATCATTTAAATGTTAAATGTTTATTTACAAACTATAGGCCTATGCTAATATAAAAGTTAATGACATATTATTATTTATCTAGCTTTTCTGATTAGCTTTGTGGAGAATTTATGATTTATGGTTTATGGCTTTATGGTCTTGTGGGGTGTATAAGGCACCCTACTGCCAGTGGTTGGTTGTGTGAGAGTTTGCGCTCCTCTTCTTCCACTTCATCCTTATTGGATACCTCTGTGGTTGGCTGTCCTGTAATTGGTGACCCTCTGTCTAGTCTTTGAAAGTAGTGTACTCTTTGCCTTTGGAAGTACTATTTGGTTGCTGCTTGAATTTGGTGAAATTCAGGGGAGGGGGAAGTAACAGAGTTAGAAATGTAGTTTAGTGTTTGTATGTGATTTTTTGCCGAAATTTAGCAGCTTTATTGAGATTGGTGTTTTGGAGCCCCCTTTGGAGAAACGCTATACTGCAGCTCTGCTACGTTTTGTCCTTGTATTGTTGCCGTAGCCGATCAGAAGTGGTATGATTGCGTAGGTTGACTGTATAAAAGCTCTCCCCACTTTGTTTTAATTTTGTAACTGTAAAATGTTGTTTAAGTTGAAAACTTTGATATACCACCTGTATTATGTTACTTTACATGTATTGTTAAGATTTGGGTGCAATTCTAGCAACTTAGAGAACGTTTATTAATGTTTTCATTATGACCACGAGTTCATACACTGAGTCTAACGTGACTAGCTGTAAACTCCGCTAGCACCTTTCCATGCATTCAGTGTAGTTTAGCTTAGTGTGCATGGAAAGTGCAATTCAGTCTAGCAGGAAATGAATGTTCATTTAGTTCAGCATTATGTTTATGCATTACCTCCATATGGTCTACGTCTGTGAGTGTTTAGTGAGTCTCAGAATATTAATAAACTGTCGTTCTGTGCACCTGAACATTCCATGTCGCATGTCTCCCTTGCTAGTAGGGCTGACAGTGATGGTATAGAAATGATGCATGTAATATAGCTCATTCAACTACTTGTTGTTTTGTTTTAACTTTTCCTAAAGGAATAAATGTGATAAGCCAGTTTTGGTCTCAGTCCCTTCACCGTCTGACTAGTTATATATTACTAATATATTAATAAAGCTTAACCAACTTTATTATAAGGGTCCCCCATACTGATAGTTATATATTACTAATATATTAATTAAGCTTAACCAACTTTATTATAAGGGGCTCCACACTGATAGCTATATACTACTAATATATTAATTAAGCTTAACCAACTTTATTATAAGGGTCCCCCATACTGATAGTTATATATTACTAATATATTAATTAAGCTTAACCAACTTTATTATAAGGGGCCCCACGCTTATAGCTATATACTACTAATATATTAATTAAGCTTAACCAACTTTATTGCAAGCGGTTCCGGCGCCGACAACAGTGGCAGCATGTCAAAGTAGCTCCGTGTTTTTTTCTTGAATTTCCCCTTGGGGATCAATAAAGTATCTATCTATCTATCTATCTATTGTAAGGGTCCTATGGAGAGCGGTTCATATTGGGATAGGCAGAAGCACAGTTTAATAACAATTAGTTAAATAATAATAAGTCATTAACTTTTCTATTAACATATAGTTTGCAAATAAACATTTAACATTTAAATGATGCAAGAAATAACTGTTAATTAGTGCCAAAAAGACATTTAGTTAACTATTAACACATATTAATACAATATTAGTTAATAGATTTGCTAAAACATTAACATACAGATTTTATGCAAACAACTAATATTTAATTAATGATTAAAAAACTATTAACTTGTGCCAAATAGATATGTTAGTAACAATTAACAAATATTAACAAAGGGTTAGGTAATTACTAGTTTGCTATTTATTATGACACCTTATTAATCACACTATATTATCCACATTTACAATATGTACACTCATCGACACTCTGAACCATTTAATACCACTTGTATTGTTATAAACAATAACCTCCACCATCATCAAACATGTTCTGAATGCCTTTTTAAAAAATCCGATACCACATGGCGCAGTCCACCTTATCACAGAATTCATAGTTTAGGCCTACCCACCTATTTTACCACTACACCCCTGTGCATGACGTGATTATTTCTGAGGTTATTTTTGAGAAGTCGAATCCCTGTCACTCCCCGATGTAAGTCGCTACCGGTGTTGCACCAAATTCTGTGACCTGTCGAATTTTGTGACTCTAGAGGGCGCTGTTTTATTGGAGTCTATGAATGTACTGAGCTGTACTGACACACTGATGAGGCAATTGTATTATGTGTATAATTCTTCTAATAAACTTTGTACATTTTTGAAACATGGAACATTGACTGGGTGTGGGTGTATTATTCTAGAGTAGAGCTAAAGCCTACCCCTCACCACTCCTGTGAACAGATGGACTTCAGCAGGACAGGTCACATACTTTGATAGGCTACTGTCAAATTATGTCACTGTAACTGCAGAAAAAAATGCTGTGGAGGTCACTAACTGCCTCCTTAAGTTTGTATATCAGTTTGAGGTGCAAAAAAGTATATTAACAGACAATGACAAGGAGTTTGTCAATAATGTAAATAAAGTGTTTGCTGATGTCAATGACAATGTACAATATCAGTCCATTTCTGCAGTTATAGTGGGGTAACATAATTTGACAATAGGCCTATCAACATATGTGACCTGTCCTGCTGAAGTCCACCTCTTCGCTGGAGTGGTGGGGTAGGCTTTAGCTCTACTCTATAGAGATAGTATAGAGAGGAAGATACACAGGCAGGCCTGTGGAGTAATACACCCACACCCAGACAATGTTCCATGTTTCAAAAATGTACAAAGTTTATTAGAAGAATTATACACATAACAGAATTGCCTCATCAGTGTGTCAGTACAGCTCAGTACATTCATAGACTCCAATAAAACAGCGCCCTCTAGAGTCACAAAATTCGACAGGTCACAGAATTTGGTGCAACACCGGGATGTGAGTCATGCATGCTTGGATTTACAAGTTTACGGTATAACGACAAGGGATCCAACTGCAAGCAAGGTGGGCCAATCCAACGGCATTATACTTAGCCTATCTTCTCCTGTCTTCTCAGTCAAACTCGGTTGGTGTCCTACCGGATCGTGGTTACAAGGTTCACTTGGATAACTCAACATTATACTTTTCATACCTCATTTGCCTACCGATTTCTGGAGCTACTCTGGGAAAGATCTGCCGAGGCCACCGAGCTCGTTCTGACCCAGCAGGTTTCATATGGCCCCCAAGATGTTTTGTTACTGTTGAAATTGTAAGTAGCCTACCCTTGGGTGAACTTAGTTTTTGTAATGTGGTTTGATAGTCTCTTGAACAATGTGTTTGCTTTATTGTGAGCCCTGTAGGTGTTTAGCTTGGTTTCTTGATGGCTAGCTCGCTAGCTAGTGGGGGTTTAGTGTAGCAGTCACTTGCTACCGAAGCTGCAGGGGGAGCTATGTTGTGAGAAATGCGAGCCCAAATCCGGTGAAAACCCAGAAACAGCAAAGGAATAACCAGACCTGCATAGCTTCTTTAAAATTTGTCATGCTGATTGAGGATGGTGTTTTCTAATGATAGTATTTTTTTTCTGTTTCCAGAAAGACCTCTGGTCCTGGAGGTTTTTAAATGACGGCGCTAAAATCCGGGAGTAAGTGCAGCCTTCTTAAAACATTGTTTGTAAATGTAGTCTGTACTGCAAATTGTTTGTAGATGTAGATAGATAGATAGATAGATAGATACTTTATTGATCCCCAGGGGAAATTCAAGAAAATTGATGTCTGACATAACACATACAGTAGCTAAATCCACATATGTCCTTCTGCAGATATGTCGATCATGTACAGGAGAGCGGGAGGGCGGTCACCACTGCAAATTTTTATTTACGGAACGTGGCCCAATTTTTAAAATATTTTCAAGAGACACCCCCAAAACTGAGCAGACTCACAAATGCTCAGTTGGTGGGGGTGTCTCGCATATTAAAAAAAGCCCTCTCAGACCTGAGGCGGCGCGTCACACTGCATCAGGTGCAAGTCAAAGCCACCAAGATGGAGAATGTTGTGCCGCCAGAAAACGGTGGTCCGCTGCTGGGACATGGCTGCGGCTGCAATCCCAGGGGCTTTGGGTGAGCGTGTAACTGTCTTTTGTTCTCTGTCTCTCCAAACAGCTCAAGTGATTTTCCTTCCAGACAGTGTGTGTGTTTTGCTCCATGGTGCCAAAGTGAATTTTGTGATCTCTCTTTTGTCATATTGTCCTTTAAGACGCAGTGGAGGCAGACCTGTGCAACCGAAACAGGACCCGTTTTTATGGCCTGTTTTGCGCCTTCGCTGTAGCTGTGCAAAACATGAATGTGCTCCAGGTGGAGAAGGCCCGGCTGAAGGGCAGCACGACAGAGGTCTATATCGTCAACGTCAGTACCAAACTCATTGTAACTCTAACTCAAACTCAATTGTAGCCATAGTCCGTTTCTGTACTGTGTTTGATAATACGGGGGTGTTTGGGACTAACATTTGGGAGCAATTTGTTTTTCCATCCTCTGTATTGCAGATTGATGACCACAAGACCACCAGGGACTCTACCTCCACCCGGTTGAGTTCCAGCTATTGAAAGTTTGAAAGTTAAACTACGTAAAAATGTAGTTTAGGTACTTTTAAGGGATAAATATGTTAATTTCATGGACTTTATGGAAATATAATCTTTGAAGGGAGAAAATTGTCAATGAATTTAGCTTTGTTTGTTTTGCACATGTGGCCATTTTCTCATGCACACACGGTCACAACCCACCCCCCCTCCCTTCTCCCATCCCCACACTCAATATCTACACTAAGACTTACTGTTCAGGAGTTTTATTAAACAATAATAAACAGCCTTAGTTTTCAAAACTTTTATTATTGAAACATTTGTTATTTAAAACTGTTTCCATAATGTATGATGGTGGAATGTCATGGTGCCTGCCACATCATGGTGCCTGCCACGCTGGGAGTCTATGGCAGCCTATAGCACCATGTGGCACGGTTTAAAAATGTGTCATGCTGATTGGGGAAGGTGTTTTCTAATGAGTGTATATTTTTCTGTTTTCAGATGACAAACAAAAGGAATGGTAGACTGCCCCTTGTGCGGTAGGGCCTATGCTGCCCTGGCCAGCCACTTCACAAGGGGCCATCATGTGGTGAACCTGGCTGAGAGAGCCATTCTGTGCAAAATGGCGACCGGGAGGATCCTCATCAGGGCAGAGCCTTGTCCAGCAGCCGGGTGCTCGTACCATAGCAGCCGGCTGGACAAGCACATCACCAATAGCCACCAGGAGCTGACCACCGCGCTGAGGGCTCGCCTGATGGCAGATGCCAAGCATCGCAAGGCCCTGCGGATGCTGGCAGACCTGAGGGCGAGCAACCCGGCGGTGGCCATGGTCAGCTCCCTGGACATCCCGGTGGACGAGGTGGTCGTGGGGCCCGCCCAGGATGAGGAGGAGGAGGAGCGCCCTGGCTGTGTGTCCAACAGGGCCAGAGTTGTGGACCTGGACGCCCAGGTCAGAAGGTGAGTACATTCTCATTTAATATCATTACAGTGCATGAAAATGCACTGTACTGTTCTTCCTAGGCAACTTCTTCTTCTTATTACAGTGCATGAAAATGCACTGTACTGTTCTTCCTAGGCAACTTCTTCTTATTATTATTCCGCTTACCACTTTTTCCGTACGCTATTTCTCTTGAACAGTTTAACTTAGAAACTTCATTCAAACTTTGTAACGTAGGTATTCAAACGGACAAAGCTGCTATGTCTTTTCAACTTTGAAACTTTTATACTTTTTAAACTATTAAAGAAAAACTTTTTAAAAATCCCTTAACATTGCCGATTGTGACATCATAATACGGCCGTTAAGCAATTAGAATCCTATGGCAGATGTTCAGGCCACCTGCAGCCTCAGGCTTTAAGCATACAATCTGGGTCAATTAAGACTACACATCCTATTCAACTGTTTCCTCTGCCCAAAACTGTTTCAAAATAAAAGTCCTCACTACAATAATCCACTGTTAAACAATGTAACCCATTAAACTACTAAACTTTTTACATTCAACTTTTAAACGGTCTACTTTTAAACTATCTATCTATTAAACTAGCTATCTATCAACAACTGTTAAACTATCTACATTCAACTTTTAAACTTTTAAACTATATACATTCAACTTTTAAACAGTCTATTATTAATCTATCTATTAAACTAGCTGTCTATCAACAACTTTTAACTTGTCATCAACTATGTCAACACTTGTCATCAACTATGACTCTTACCCACTGTAGCTAGTTAGCATGGTTAGCATGTTAGCATTGCTAACATTGTTAGCATTTTTAACAAAACTGCTAAAATGATTAGCTAAGTAACATGGTTAGCATAGTTAACATGCTAGTTAGCATTTTTAGCAAAACTACTAAAAATGATTAGCTAGGTTAGCTAAGTCACATGGATAGCATGTTAGCTTTGCTACCATAGTTAGCATGTTTAGCAAAACTGCTAGAAAACGTTAGTTAAGTAGCATGGTTAGCATTGCTAGCATAGTTAGCATTGCTAACACTGCTATAAAACATTAGCTAAGTAGCATGGTTAGCATAGTTAAAAATCTTAGCATAACTGCTAATATCTACCTATACACAGCCATTCAACTATTTGAATATCAACATTCATTAAACTTCCAGTCTGTCAACTACTTTTAAACTATCATTAAACTATCTATTAAACTAGCTGTCTATCAACAACTTTTAAACTATTTACTGTCTATCAACAACTTTTAAACTATCTACATTCAGCTTTTAAACAGTCTACTTTTAAACTATCAACTTTTATTAAGCTATGCAACCACCATGTCTATCCTATCATCACCGTAGTAACCATCTCTGTATTATCTGTTTTAACTATACATGATATTTTACATCACAACTTTAGCATTTTCATGCACTGGTAATTCCTTGGAATTGCATTTCTAGTTCATATTGCTTTCTTGTTAGAGTTTAGAGAAATCATTTGCCTGCTCTATATCAATTTCAATTTATTGTGCTTATAGAGCGCCAAAAGATTACACATGTATCATGGCGCTTTACAGAATGTAAAGACTACTTTCACTATATGAAAAGTGTCACAAGTCATTTGCAGAGGAGGGGGAGGAGGAGGCACCCCAACCACCACCCTGTCGTGGGCGCCGTAGGAAGCGGTACAACCTCTTCTACCTGTCCTATTCCAGCGAAGAGGAGGAGTCCGGGACCTCTTCCCTGGAGGAGGAGCGGGAGAAGACGCGCCGGATGCTGGAGGAGGACGACGATGAATGATTTTCTTTTTCTTTTTTTATTTAAATTAAAGTTTAATTAGTTCATGTAGTGTAATAGGGTATTTGTTTTGTTGTTTATTTTGTCATTTGTTCTAAGGGGGTTGTATATAGGGTGGTGTGTTTTTTGTAGCTCTTAATTTAAATTATTTGTGTGTTTTAAATAGTGTGTGGGTTTGTTTGTATGTCTTTTGTTCATTTTGTTCTATTGTTGAATTTGTTAATATATCGTTGAGATCATTTACTGTGTTGTGTGAATTCATTGCCTGTAATTAGCTTAAAAGCCCAAAGACACACTTAGGTTTGGACGGTTACTATGAGGTCCGACTAGAATAACGGAGCGTGACGAATAAGTCCAACTAGATTTTGTGTCAGTAGGACACTTTCTTACAGATTAGCCCTTTGCAAAGGTGTAGCTAGATTTGGGGGTGTTAACATGCAGCTAGGAGGCTGCAATTCAGATCAGATAACAAGTACCTGGCCATCATTGAGCATGGTTAGTTAGCATGGTTAGCATTGCTAACATTGTTAGCATTTTTAACAAAACTGCTAAAATGATTAGCTAAGTAACATGGTTAGCATAGTTAGCATGCTAGTTAGCATTTTTAACAAAACTGCTAAAAATGATTAGCTAAGTTACCTAAGTAACATGGTTAACATAGTTAGCATGGTTAACATGCTAGTTAGCATAACTACTAAAAATGATTAGCTAGGTTAGCTAAGTCACATGGTTAGCATGTTAGCATTGCTACCATAGTTAGCATGTTTAGCAAAACTGCTAAAAAACGTTAGTTAAGTAGTATGGTTAGCATTGCTAGCATAGTTAGCATGTTTATCAAAACTGCTAGAAAACGTTAGCTAAGTAGCATTGGTTAGCATAGTTAAAAATCTTAGTATAACTGCTAGCAAACATTAGAGCCATTTCAACTTTCAGTTATCGTCAAATATCTACCTATACATAGCCATTAAACTATTTGAATATCAGCATTCATTAAACTTCCAGTCTGTCAACTACTTTTAAACTATCATTAAACTATCTATTAAACTAGCTGTCTATCAACAACTTTTAAACTATTTACTGTCTATCAACAACTTTTAAACTATATACATTCAGCTTTTAAACAGTCTACTTTTAAACTATCAACTTTTATTAAGCTATGCAACCACCATGTCTATCCTAGCATCACTGTAGTAACCATCTCTGTATTATCTGTTTTAACTATACATGATATTTTACATCACAACTTTAGCATTTTCATGCACTGGTAATTCCTTGGAATTGCATTTCTAGTTCATATTGCTTTCTTGTTAGAGTTTAGAGAAATCATTTGCCTGCTCTATATCAATTTCAATTTATTGTGCTTATAGAGCGCCAAAAGATTACACATGTATCATGGCGCTTTACAGAATGTAAAGACTACTTTCACTATATGAAAAGTGTCACAAGTCATTTGTTTTTTGCTGCTTCAGACTGACTGTGGAGCTGCAGGGGGCGAGGTACTTTGGTCGCCTCCAGACCAAGAGGCTCCGGAGGGCAAAGGGTGCTCCCTACCTGCCGCCCCCCCTCAGCCTGCTGCTGCCCACCTGCCTGCTACCCACCAGCCTGCTGCCCCCCCTCAGCCTGCTGCCCACCTGCCTGCTGCAGAGGAGGGGGAGGAGGAGGCACCCCCACCCTGTCGTGGGCGCCATAGGAAGCGGTACAACCTCTTCTACCTGTCCTATTCCCTGGAGGAGGAGCGGGAGAAGACGCGCCGGATGCTGGAGGAGGACGACGATGAATGATTTTCTTTTTTTATTTAAATTAAAGTTTAATTAGTTCATGTAGTGTAATAGGGTATTTGTTTTGTTGTTTATTTTGTCATTTGTTCTAAAGGGGTTGTATATAGGGTGGTGTGTTTTTTGTAGCTCTTAATTTAAATTATTTGTGTGTTTTAAATAGTGTGTGGGTTTGTTTGTATGTCTTTTGTTCATTTTGTTCTATTGTTGAATTTGTTAATATATCGTTGAGATCATTTACTGTGTTGTGTGAATTCATTGCCTGTAATTAGCTTAAAAGCCCAAAGACACACTTAGGTTTGGACGGTCACTATGAGGTCAGACTAGAATAACGGAGCGTGACGAATAAGTCCAACTAGATTTTGTGTCAGTAGGACACTTTCTTACAGATTAGGCCTTTGCAAAGGTGTAGCTAGATTTGGGGGTGTTAACATGCATCTAGGAGGCTGCAATTCAGGTCAGATAACAAGTACCTGGCCATCATTGAGCATGTGAAGTTTTGAGTCTCTAGCTGCAGCGCAAAGTGTGAAACCTGTGAGAAAATTGTGATTTTTGTTATTTGGGTTATAATAGGAACAAATGGTCTTAACATTAAAGGAAAAAGCAGGAAGTAAGGGTTAAATAGGTTAATTAAGTGGTTTCATAGGGCGTAGAGCGATAATAATCAAAATATCAACATGGCCCTTGCTTTGTCAAACATCTGTTTTTTTTCATTCTTGCCCTTTAATTACACATGCACAACATGCATGCACAACCGCTTAAAGCACACGCTGAGGCTTCTACATTCTTCAGACTGTCATTCCGAAGGTTAGAGTGAGTCACAGTGAAGGTCAATGGGCATAATTGTGCCAAATTGACCAGTTTTGTCCCAGTTTGACAAGTTTAATACTGCATACATGATTAATGAACTTTATTGTGTTTGTGGTGTTTTTTTGCACTTTTTGAGGTAAGGGAAGATATGTTTTTGGATGATTGGATTTTAATACAGTAGCATGCTAAGCTGCTATGGCACCCTGTTAGCTATAACCTACATTAAAATGTAGTTTAGGTGCTTTTAAGACCATTTTAAAGGGAGAAAATATGTTAATTTCATGAACTTTATGGAAATATCATGTTTGAAGGGAGAAAATTGTCAATGAATTTAGCTTTGTGTGTTTTCACTAAACCATGTGGTGACCATGGTGACTTCTGGTGGATTTTGTGAAAGAAATGGACCGATTGAGTGTTACAAATTATGACATAACCATCAACACAAGCATTTACAAAGCATGATTATTGCAGTACTTGAACAGGATTAGTCATGTTTTTCTTTTACCTTTTTCATTTACATTATTAGTAATTAGCAGGGTGCGATTTGTAGGGGGGGATGGTGAGGATTTCCCACCCTCTGGTTTTCCTATCCCTACCTCTGCTAAATTATTTTTTATCGTCGGGGGGGACAACATTTATCCCCCTCTGCCCCTCATATTGATTAATGCTACTTCATATAAGTAAAGCGCTGCAACGTGAGAACAGTCTAGTACGCTAGCCTACATAATAATCTGACATCAGAAGCGCACCGTCATCGTCAGCACTGATGCTGCTGACACAGTGGCTGCGTGATAACTTAATTTGGCCTTGATCGTGCAGGACATTTCAGAATGTCGAGTGTGTAATCCATCATAAATGGCTTCAATGGAAAAGTTAGCTGGACAAATGAAAGAAAACGAGAAGGATTCAGTGAAGCATAATAATGTTTTAGAACCTTCAAAATTAGAAAACTGATGCAACTGAGATGGAGGACAACTGCACGTAGAGTAGAACGTAGGCCTATTGTCCGAAGGAACTTACATTAAATGATATTTGCTGAATGTCACAAAAAGTGTTACAGAAATTGCTTGGCATCGCTTATTCAATGGCTCTTTACCGAAACACCTGTAGTTTGCGGAGGACGAACGAGAAAGCACTCGTTTGATAAATCAGCCAGTAGTAGACAAATAACTTTTAGAAATAATCTGTACTGCAAAAACGAATGTTGGTGGGTATTTAAACTATCTAGCGGGTGTTTTAACAGCTGCAAGAAATAGAAGCTTCATTATCTTTATGTTCTGGTTCGTAAATTATTTTCATAAAACTTCAAGTTGCCCTATAACTTTACTCTCCAAACTCTCACTGCACTGTAGGCAATTAACTGACAGTATGATAGCCTATTTATTTTTCTGTAGGCTACAATAAACACATTTATTTTTTCAACTTTTGCAATATTACGCACTTGGCTACTGAACGCAAATCAGCAGGAGAGAGAATGCACGTAGCCTACGCAGCGTGTAGCGCAATGTGTAGGCTATTTTGTTACCAACTAACACTGTTAGCCAATTCACTAACTTAAGACTTCAGTGCCATAATATACAATATATACAATGAAATATATTTGTATGCTTGTCAATACGTAGTCCTACCCTGCATTAGAGGAGCTGATCATCATACCAAGCACACTCGCTGTTTAAAGTCATACACCACGGTAAACTAAAACTAAAATGTTACAAAGGTGGCAAAAATAATATAGGGTATTATTAGCCATGACATTACTAGGCTATGAATCGTTCGTTCATTTTTTTTTTTTTTTTTTTTTTTGGGGGGGGGGGGGGATTGGGGGGTTACAAACTTATTCAAAATCATCCCCCCCTCTGGTTTTTACACAAATCGCACCCTGGTAATTAGCCAAGTGTACTACTGTACACTGTAGGCACAAACTATTACTATTTAGAATTATTTACGATACATGATACATTAAAAAATAATTGATGTCCTATTTTTTTTTTTTAATTAAAGGTGCCATGTGTAATGTCCGTCAAAAAATCAGTTCATACTCCACATTCCATAAAAGATGGGGGCAGTATACCTCCAGAAAGTGAGTTGGTCTACCCTAGAGTAACAACCGAGACACGTGTATTGCAGTTTGGCTGGTGGTTATGTTGCCCGCATACCGCCTCCCATGGCCGAAACTGGTATTATGACACCTGTCGGGCTGTGGCTAGTAATTTAGCATGCTAATTCAGGTTGATATCTCTGTAGCACTATACCTTGTCATTTTTTAAATGACGTCATCGCCCTAATTTCTTCTCATTCTTTTGATGCGTGTAGCTCATTTTTTGGATATTTTTGCCTCAATTCTTACACATGGCACCTTTAAGGCATTAAGACAAAAGGCAAAGGAGGCATTTTTATTCCTCCCTTTAGTCAATTTCAGCATGGGTGTCTTAACTTTTGCACAGCACTGTATAAACTATATAGACTTCTCTTTCATGTCATTACACTGTGCTATGCAAGTCGAATTGAGTGCCTGTCACTTTAAGGCCGTGACGGCCTGTGGGGCTTGCTTGATTCTCACGGTTTTAAGCTAATTTAGCGTTGTTGTGCATGGTGCATAAGAATATGTGGATGAAATGAATTATGTTTTCCATGTTATTTGGTAAAATAAATGCTCAAAAACTCGAAGAAAATCTATCTTGGATTATAGGACATTTCTATAATTTTGGTGAGCTCTACAGGAATTACAAACTATCTCCAGATGTATATGGTTGCGTATCCTATTACTCAAATTCATTTAAATCCACCAATAGGCTAGCTAGACCTTAGTTTCACAGGCTAGGTATTTTAGCAACACAGGGCTTGAAAGCATTGCCTGTATCAACAAAAACGAAGCAATGCATGGAATTTATCTGGGAATAGGCTACTGAAGGTAGGGGCGAGCTACCTCGCTGGCGTGTTTAATTTGGTAACATAATGTAGGCTACGTTTTTTTGCACAAAATTGCATCTGCTAATAAACTTAAACATAAACACAAACAAGCATGATCTCCTGTGGAATCCCTGACTGCGCCTTCAACGTTAGCCTACTATTATTTGTTGACACCAAACCTGAACGAACGGCAGCTGTTCCTGAAGTTCACTTGCGTGTTTTTTTAGGCAACTTTTTTTGCAGTGGCGCTTGAATTCCATGAGCGCTACATTGTAGGGGAAACACTGATCTTTTAATGTCCCCCCCCCCCCCCCCCCCACACAGTCACAACCCACCCCCCTCCCACACACAGTCACAACCCACCCCTTTTCCCCCCTCCCACACACACACGGTCACAACCCCAACCCACCCCCCCTCCCACACACACACGCGGTCACAGCCCGCCCCCCTCCCACACACACGCGGTCACAACCCACCCCTCCCACACACATGGGGTCACATAACACAACCCCCATTCCCTCCTCCCACCCCACACTCAATATCTACACTAAGACTTACTGTTGAGGAGTTTTATTAGACGATAATAAACAGCCTTTGTCAGATTTTTCTCTATACATTGCTATGTATATATTCAAAACTTTTATTATTTAAACATTTGTTATTTTAAACTTTTTTTCCACACTGGGAGTCTATGGCAGCCTATAGCACCATGTGGCACGGTTTAAAAATGTGTCATGCTGATTGGGGAAGGTGTTTTGTAATGATAGTATATTTTTCTGTTTTCAGATGACAAACAAAAGGAATGGTAGACTGCCCCTTGTGCGGTAGGGCCTATGCTGCCCTGGCCAGCCACTTCACAAGGGGCCATCATGTGGTGAACCTGGCTGAGAGAGCCATTCTGTGCAAAATGGCGACCGGGAGGATCCTCATCAGGGCAGAGCCTTGTCCAGCAGCCGGGTGCTCGTACCATAGCAGCCGGCTGGACAAGCACATCACCAATAGCCACCAGGAGCTGACCACCGCGCTGAGGGCTCGCCTGATGGCAGATGCCAAGCATCGCAAGGCCCTGCGGATGCTGGCAGACCTGAGGGCGAGCAACCCGGCGGTGGCCATGGTCAGCTCCCTGGACATCCCGGTGGACGAGGTGGTCGTGGGGCCCGCCCAGGAGGAGGAGGAGATGTGCGACCGCCCTGACTGTGTGGCCAAAGGGGCCAGGATTGTGGACCTGGAGGCCCAGGTCAGAAGGTGAGTACATTCTCAAGCGGCAGTATTTTGAGGAGGCCACCTCCCTCGCCCCCCCTGATGCTGTGGAGAGCTTGCCACAGCCAAAGCCGGGGTTGAGAACAATGAGGCCAATCTTCCTATCAAGAGAAACAAATCAGAGAAGAAAATACTTACCTTAGTCAATGATCATTTGGTTATTCGTTAATATCTCGAGCACCGAAGGTCGTAGAGACTTGAAACCATGATCCGCCCCACATAATTCGACCACGAGCTTTCCACGGTACCACCCACAAGTTTGTACGACGTTCGGTTCATGAGCTACGGATTTTTCAAAATAAGAAAAAAAAAAAGAACCTTTTGTACACATATTTCCCGACGCCGTACAATGTCGTACCATTGCAACGGGCGTGGTTGATTTAGTGGGGGTAGAACTTGGTTTCAGGTCTCTACGACCTTCCTATCAAGAGAAACAAATATGAGAAGATTAAATGGAAAAGACATTTTCATCAAATATTTTTATTTTCGGTATTTGTTCTTTTAAAAAACAGAGGATATAAACAGGGGTGCTCTGACTTGAGTGCCATTCAGAGCTACACAGACCTAGTGAGCAGAGCTATTGGGTTAGGCATTGTTGCTATCAAAGCTAGATCATGGAATTTGAGGATGTGGACACTAGCCACATTGTCACGGCAATTGAGAACCGCAAGAACCAGCAAGCGGCCTGGTGTGAGGCTGAAAGTGTGGAACTGTTCTTGCAGTCAGAGGCATGCATCCCATTGCATGCGGCTACGATCAGCCAGCCAAGGGCATTTTTGAAGTATGCCTTCGACATACACGGCATTGTAATCGAGCTGGAGAAAGTTACAGCAATCAAGGCAGGCGTGTCTTTCCTCTTTTTGCCCGAGAAGCTGAAAGTGACAAATCACTACTATCTCCACAGGAAACTCTGCAACTCTGCCATCAATCATTATGTTAAGCCCGCCTAACGACTCTATACACGATTTGATTGGCCTGATAGAAGTTTCATTTTTCGAGCTCACAAGCCAACGGAGAGTTGCTAGACTAGCCCTGGAAGCAAATGTAATTTGCTGCCGCTAGGGTGCGTCTAGATTTCTAGGCTAGTCTGGAAGAGGAGCTGGAGGAGATGAGGAAGGAGACGGAGGGAGAGGTAAGTTGAGTGTGACTGATGCTAGACCTTAATGGACATACTCACTAAATGCTAGTTTTGTGTTATGACTTTCTCAACACTCAATGTCAGTTTTCTGTTTATCGAACTAGTTCTTTCGAACGGGTCTTTAAAATGAACGACCTGAACTGGTTCGCCTTTCCAGTTCTTGTTAGTTCTTTCGTTTGTCGCTGAATCACACTGACCTAGTGCTGCTGTGAATGCCTATGGCCCAGCTTCCTAAGGCGAGAGCCAAACCAATCGTATGCTGTTGTCTGTATTGTTTCTAAAATGTTCTCATCAAATTAGACAATGAGGGGCATGAAAGCATAGCAACCGTTTCCATGAGAAAAAAAAAATTTCGTGGAAAAAAAATCACTAACTTTTAACTCTAACTTAGCACTCTGAACAAAAACCAGCAGAGAACGGAGATGAGAAGTGGCCACTTGTGGCCTTTTATTCACAAGTCCTCCTGGGTACAGCTCTGAAAAATGCACAGAGACTAAGTGTCGCCAGGCAGGAGTTGCGAATGATGGATGTCCTCTCCACGACCCAGGCCTTGGGGAGAAGGTGTGCACGTTCTGAGGATTTTCCTCCTGGGGGAAGTTTTTGTATGTGGTCAAAAACACCTCCTTTTTTACTTATGGCCAACCGTGGCCCAATGTCTGCCCCCTATGAAATCGGCAGACCCTTTTTCATCCAATCAATGTATATTCAATAAATCATATAGGTAGATGAGCTCACTGAGCTGCCACAAAAATTATTAAATAATCCCCAGTAGGCCTGTGTCACGTTCACGCACATGCATGACATCCTCCCCCAGCTTCTGCCTGGCCACCTGGCTGCACATGAACTCTTCATGAACTTTACTACATATATCTCTCGGCTGCTGCCTGGCAACACACACTGTAAAAAATACAACTTGCCTTTAGTACTGCCAAATAACTTTTCTGACTAAACAGAACTCAAATAATCAAATAGTGTATTAAAACTCAGTTTTCACAACTAATTTGGGAATTTCACCTAACAAACTTAAGAAACTGAGTTGACTCAACTTGTATAATTAAGTATCTATAAGAGAGAAGTTTCCCAAAGTTCACTGAACTTCTTAGTCAAGTTGGCGCAAGCGCATTGTTTCCTAACGTATCAAGGCGACCTGTGGGCTGCGGCTTGAATTTGTCAGGAGGACAGAAGCCAGACACCTTCCCTACCTGTATGCGGCATGGAGCAAATGACAACAGCGTTGTCAAAGGTAAGTAAGGCATTTAGTTTTATCCAATTGTTATGATAGTCAGTCTTTCTCGGTGTCGTGTTGATCTGACTGCCCACATTCCGTTAGCAGCTATCACTAGCTAACGTTAGTGATGTCTAGTTATGACTGTGAATGTTAGAAGCTTGCAATGTTCTGGGAAGACATAACCGATAGCTGCTAATGCTGAACAAGGATGTTCCTAAAACATTCACTTTCAGTAAAACTTTGTGTAAAATGGATGTCAGCAAGGAACGTTCTTGGAAATAGTGTGGTGTTGTTGAAATAGTAGCTATTAGGCTAAGCTAGCCTGCTAGCTAATCTTAGTGGCTAAATTCCACAACTAGTGATAGCATACAGCTCAATTAGCTGCTACAGCTCAATTATCAAGGCAATGCAATAGTATAATTGTCTGGTTAGCTATTTCCCTGTTTTGCTGAAAACATGTATGTTCCTAAAATATTAACCTTTATAGAAAGACCTTTGTATTGGATGCCAGCGAGGATAGCTATCTCACTGTGGAGTAAGCTAAACCCCTGATTAAACCTCACTCCCGCCCAAAGTTTTTAGCAATGTCTTCCAACTGCTGCCACTCGATCTGCAGAGGCGCTGCATATAGGTTGAAAAAAATTAAATGGCAATGTAATTTTTAATGCAACATATGTCAATAGAATACAGGCACATAAAACAATGGCAACCCCACATTCGCCGATCGCGCTCCCTTAAAAAATGCTTGATCAGAGCCAACAAATGGACAAGTTATAGCTTCATCACTACGTAAATGTCCTCCAAGATGTTTAAAAAAAGTCCACTGCACTACAAACCTATATAATAAAAAAAAACAATTTTCTACTCTTGTTTGTTGTTGCAGACTCTTCTGTTGCTATGCAATGTAAGGAGTGTCCATTTTCTCACCCAGAGAGTCCCTCCTGACCCATTACAGGCTTCATCACGGTCACTAGGGAAAAAGCTGGCTCTGCCTCCACCCCCAGTGCGTGTGCATCTTTAAGACTTCAGGTAAGCTTACATTAAAATTTAATTTGGCACGGTACCATGCAAAAGACAGATCACCTCAGGTCAAAACTACATTCAGTTGTCAATAGTGTACATTCCAATGTGATTGCAGTGCAGTGGACTTTTTTAAACATCTTGGAGGACATTTACGTCGTGGTGAAGCTATAACTTGTCCATTTGTAGGCTGCGACCATAGCATTGGCAATGTACAAAACTTTGCGACACACAAAAGTAGGAAGCACAAACACTTCATAATTAGGGAACTCGGAAATGCAGTAGGTGCACCAGTTAATGATGAACTCAACGTGTTTTAAAATGTATGCAAATTATCACATATTTAATTAGATACTGCCTAATTTTCATATGTAAACACTAAATTACAGAAAACTTGTAATACTTTTTTTCTCATATTAATGTAAGTAATACATTAATATGAGTATAAGTAATACAACTGGGAAAGTTTCATAGTGATATCTGCTAGTTAAAAATGTTACCCTATTCACCTGTAGTGTCTCTCCTTAAGTAAAAAAAGAATTAAGAAGACATCTGAGCTGCACCGGCGTTCCTCTCCTTCTCTTTATATTTTCTGTCCTGGCCTGGTTGCACCAGATGGTCGCTAAAAGGCACACGTGCGGAGAACTTTTAATTTATTTTTTGCAAATTTAGTGATGTAGTTCTGTGCTTATCCACCAAGGATGCAGATGCTGAGGAGGACTAGAGGCATGAAAATTGGAATCTTGACCGTCATTGAAGACGACCACGCCATGAAAGCACCGGACACTGTCACCAATATCGCCATCGTCCTGGAAGAGACTGTTGTTCTACAGGACATCAAGGATCTTCCATCTGCACTGGCCTACCTATGCGGACTCCTGCATGACATGGGGTGCCAATACTTATGACCCCTGTATTTTAAAGAAGAACATTTATTTATTTATGATACATTATTCATTCACAAAGAAAATTGGTGTTCTTATATGTTGGATATTCCCTCATTTTTTAAAGGAGAATTCCGGTGTGATATTGACCTAAAGTGTGTTGAAACATGATACCTAGTGTGAACGTATGTCTCATAGCCCATCTCGGCTTGTCCCCTGCACTCCAAAATCTGGCGCTAGTTAGCCGTTGCTAACAATGGTGGTGCTCCGGCATCGGCCTAGCCATGCAAATAAATCACTGTTTTACACCATTTACGAGGCTCAATGTATCTCCACACTTCATTGGTAGACGTCCGAGGGCCATGACATTTAAAACGAGACATTGAGAACTTTGAAAAAACACTGGTAGTTTACTTACAAGACGATTTATACAGACAGGTCCTTCACGAAGTATAGCGTTTGCAGACATCTTGAATTTAGTCACGATAAGTCGAGCGACGAGTAAGAATGAACAGGTATGATAAGGGATCAGATTCCAAAAATAATTCTGTGGAAATGCATGGATTCCAGTTTCTTCCAGTAGCAGCAACTGGAATCCATGCATTTCCACGGAATTATTTTTGGAATCTGATCCCTTATCATACCTGTTCATTCTTACTCGTCGCTCGACTTATCGTGACTAAATTCAAGATGGCTGCAAACGCTAAACTTCGTGAAGGACCTGTCTGTATAAATCGTCTTGTAAGTAAACTACCAGTGCTTTTTCAAAGTTCTCAAGCACAGGGCTCCCACTGATTATGTTCGTAATGCACGTTTAGTTCCCATGTTTTGTTACCATATTTTGTTAAGATGTTCACACATGATAGATGTAGCTTCAAGGTCAGTGTATCATTCGTTCATTTGATATTCAATTGAGAATCCAAAATAAAAAAACGAAAAAAGGACTTGTTTTTTCATTATTTGTTTATGAATGTGATACAGGTTTAGTAGGTAGGCCTACACATCTAGACCGAGTTTTCCCTCAAAAGAAAAATGTAAACTAGCACGATTAGCATTATTACCACAATTAGTCAATCGATTTAATCTTTTTTGTTTGTGCCAGTTAAGTGAAATAGAGTAGCCAATATTTTTTTTAAAGTTATTAACACACATCTTTTAAGTTAGTAGTAGACCTCAAATACAGTTACACGTCTTAAGAAAAACTAAAACTGCAAGACCACTACACAAGAACTACTGTGATTAATTAGTCCTTAGTTTCTGACAGCGCTACTCGACCAGGGTTCGACCAAGGGAAAAAAGGTTCTGGGAAGGTGTTTGGCTCGGGGTCATGGTGCAAAGGACCCTAGGGTGAAATTACTCCCAACCATCGCTTTAAAGAATCCCTATGCAACAATTTTAGCAAAAATGACCTTAATTATGCAGTTTGAGAGTCGTTCTGATGGTTGTACAACACTTTCTGGGTTGTTTGGTGGGTGCTTCGTCTCCCTCTATCGCTTCTCCGCGGTAAAAACGAATATGCAACTTTCTGAACCCGGACCAGGTAAATCCGGATGTAACTCAGCGGAAGTATCCAATCACGCCTCGAAAATGTAGTCAGATTGTAGTTTCTAAGAAGATTGCAAAACGGACGCCAACTTGGCTTTGTTGCTGTTGAAATTGTAAGTAGCCTACCCTTGGGTGAACTTCGTTTTTGTAATGTGGTTTCTTGATGGCTAGCTAGTTGGGGTTTAGCGTAGCAGTCACTTGGTACCAAAGCTGCAGGGGGAGCTATGTCATGAAAAATGTGAGCCCAAATCCGGCGAAAACCCAGAAACAGCGAAGGAATAACCCGACTTGCATAGGGCTTCTTTAAAGGAACACGCCACCCAATGTCAGTAGTAATATATGTTCTTACTAGCCTGGCTAGCACCACCACTTCTCAATGAGATGTGGTCTGGGAACCAAACGTTAATTTTCTCGTATTTGAAAAAAATGCCCAGAGCTGTTTATTGGGTGCCACGGATGTCTATCAAATGCGTCTGTGCATAGCTCATCATCGTCTTGCTTTCCCCCTTGTTCTGTGATTGGTCTCCTATCTCAGGCGAAAATTTGCTCCATGGTCTCCAGGCTGCCTTAGCAGCGTGAATCAAATCGCGCGCAAAGCAGCATGGGAACACCCAGGCTATGTTCTTACCTTAACTTTCACGAGTTGAGTCATACCTCTCCCGTGTAGGTACTTGCACTCAAACGCTCTGGTGCGCGGCACAAATTTGTTAGGATGTTGCTATGCTAGCGGGCTCAGACGTAGCCATAGATAGAAGTAATCAAAAACATCCATGTTTTTCCTACTTAAATACAGTTGCACGAGTAGTTGATAAAAATGTGAGGTCACACAACATAAAATGTGGCGATTTTCCAAGCGAATAAACAGGAGAACTACAATGTGTGGTGCAATAGCACTTGGGAGTACTTCGCCCTAGCGTAGTAATATTGTTAACACCTAACCACTTTTTTTTGTCTCCATTAGATTCTGTCTCGACACTGTTAGCTCAAAGGCTTTGTCCATGTTAACTACTCCTGCTATCGTTTGGATAACGTCGTTAAGACTAAAGAGGAAAGGATTTTTTTGTGTTTTTGCATGCAAATAATACCACCCCCTCCCCTTCACCAACTTTTCAAAGAAACCTCCTGTCAGACTGAATGACCCTATAAAAAAAAGCTACATTCAAGCAATAGGCCTATCGGATAACGGCCGCCGAGGCGACTGATTTAATGGGCGCAGCAGGCTTCTGTCGAAATCCTAGAGTGTCCCAGTGACTTCCGTTTTACTTCCGCTACAAGGGACCTGTCTTTCAAAAAAATATGAACGGGAGTTGATGGAGAGATAACAATTATTTTTTGGTCCAGTTTGAATTGTGCCACGAATTTCACATATGATGTGTGTGAATTGAAAAGATCATTTTTCACGTCAAGAAAGTACTGTTGTTCGATAGACTTCAAAAGTTATGTTGGTTTTGTGCGAATCCGCTCAGTGGACTACATCTCTCGTCTCGAACGATGTACATCACCAACGTAATGAAACGATAAGATTAGCATGCTAGCTGTTATGCTAGTTAACGGTTGCATCTTGCTGCCTGCTATGTCACTTAACAGTATCTAATGTACAGTCTATGGACGAATACAACTTACCTGATGTGTTTAATCCTCTGACTCATGGTATTTTCATCGGCAAGGAAAGCCCAATTAAGATCTGTTGCTGGTATGCTTGTACAATCTAGTGGCTGTGAATGAGCTAACGTCACTAGCGCGACTGATGGGTTTGTAGTCGTTGGAATTACGATCTTTCACAATGTTGTAATTCAATAGTTACGAAACAAACTGCAAATGTCTTTACATGAAAAATTGTCTTTAAAATTGACAAACATCATATGGGTAATTCAAGGCACAAGTCAACCGGGACCAGAAAATAATTTATTTTTCGCCATAGACTGGCGTTCAAAATGTTTTGAAAGATAGGTCCCATGGAGGCAAATGGAAGTGGCGTCACTGGGGCATTCTATGCCTATGCCTGATTTACGTTGGTTAGAACTACGCGGCCAGCACAATTTCTGCGCGTTTCCCGCGTGATGTGTTTGTTGCCCAATTTAACATATTGATGAATAAACCAACAGGTTCATGGTAACAAGTTTAACTTGTTTAGGAAAATCTAGAAGTTTATTTCAGCTCAGTTTTATGCAAAACACAAAAATGAACAATAGAATAGAGCTGGTAAGTCCCGCCCATCCGCTAAACCCCTCTAGATTGAAAAATCGTCAATGCAAGTGAATGTGAGAAAATCATTCTTTTCTGGTCCCGTTTGAATTGTCCCATGAATGTGAACATATGTTGTCTGTGAATATAATTTTTCATGTTACGAGTTTGACAGTATATTATATGATTCTTCGGCTATCAGTTGTGGAAAAGACATAAGCTAGCTCTAATCGCTAACATTAGCTGAGATGCTAGTTTTTTTAATGGCAGGAATAAACACACATGGTAACAAAAATATTCGAAGCATGTCTAGCTTCACTCAACACATTAACACTATGATATAGTGATTGTAAAGTTGTATGGTTCACTGTGTTCAAAGTCGATCTTAATAACCCTCTACATCTCGACCAACTGATGGTTGTTATTGGAAACTAGTTAGCTGCCGTCTAGCGGAAAGTTGTAGTCCACAAAGTGCTCTCACACAAAGTTTAACCGCATCAAACTTCTACCCACGCAATTGTAGCATTCTTTACACGAAAATTTATATTAAAAATTCACAGACAACATATGTTAACATTCATGGCAAAATTCAAACGGGACCAGAAAATAATTATTTTCTCACATTCATTTGCATTAACGATTTTTCAATCTAGAGGTCCAAGGGGTCCGTGTACCTTCTGTTCATTTGATTTTCAAATTCGAAACGAAAATTGAAAATCGAAAAACGACCATATATCTGTATTTTTAAAAAACAAAATAGGAAATTCCCTCGTGTTTTTGTTTTGGATATTAAACTTTGTATCCCCACGACCGAAATCCAAAATCCGCACAACAAGAATGTGAAATCGGCACTTTCCTTAATTTTTCTTTTGGCCTATCCCCGCTAGGCTGTCCTACATTGAAACCTATGTCGTTTTAATTAGAGACATGTTTGTAAACAAGCTAACTTACGCAGAAATGTCAGCTACATTGTATCAACTAGGAGCAAGGGGAGTGGAAGCCGTAGAACGCAGAGCTGGGGAAAATCTGACAACAATTCACTGGCCTAGCATGAGGCACGACAATATGCATTTGGGCTCCTCTGTTGTTCTGTATGCGCGACTAGCCTATCGTTGCCTGTATTATGTTGGTAAAGGAGAATAGTAATGGAGGAAGAATCTAGAATGAGCTAATTGCATTGGGGCGGGGGTGTGGGGGGATGCACGTGATACGGCCTAAGGAAGCATAGGCTAGTAGCCAGCTGACCAAGGACGTATGGTTATGGTTATGATAATGGTATTTCGCAGATGCTTCTGTTCAAAGTGACATACAACTAATTTATATTTATATTCATATTGTAACAACTGAGGCAACAAGGTTCAAATCAGTACATTTATTGGGTCAGGAGCGGGGAACACAGACAGGTCAAAACATCATTATAGAACACACAAGGCTAGTCACTAACACATGCACAATACACGAACGGGTAGTCACACACAACACAATTACACAATACAATAGGCCTACTAAAACCGATATATCACATTCCAACATGCACATATGGCATTATGGGAGTCCGATACAACGAGTCAAACGCACCGACGTTAGATTTTTTTTTTTTGCAGATTAAACTGTTAAGCTAAGCCTTTACCTACAAAACATAGGCAAATAAATGCATGATGTCTATTGTCTTTTCAGTGACATTTCCCCTCTTTCTTCGAAGGGTGCACGCAACCTTAATCCCATTCCCTAGCACACCTGGACATAAATTAGGCCTACATATCGATCAAAATGAGAAGCTTGGAATGTTCTGGCGATTTTTTTTCTATGTGCAGATCACTGTCCTTCAACATCACCATCTTGCTCCCTTTGATGAACATATAGGCTAGCAATTATCCATTCGGGCAGTGGCAAAAAAATGCTGTCAGCATGCAGTAGCTTGTTGAGTGTGTGGTGGCCTCGTGTGCCTGGGTTTTCATTTTTAACCTGAATAATGACTAATTGAAATTACAATATTGAAATTCAAACCCTCATTGTATATTTGATTATTTTTTCCACAAAATGCTTCAATATTTCTGTTTTATTTTTCTCTGGGAAGTACTGTTTTAGGTAAAGGTCTTCAAATCCGTTTTTTGATCACTGTTTCAACCTTGAAAATCAAATGAACAGAAGGTACACGGACCAGCAGGGATAGCGGAAAGGGCAGGACTTACCAGCTCTATAGGCCTACCATATCTGTCATATGACCAAAAATAAAAGAAAACTGAGACAAGGTATCCTTGGTCTGTTGAGGTAACATGATTTAACCATGCCTGCGCTTGAAATGTATCGACACATTAGGTCCTTGAATTTGAGGATATTGGGCCTGGAGTCCTTGAAAGGTCCTTGAATTTGATCCTAACCAAGATGTGGGAACCCTGTATGAGGTACATCAAGATTTAGTGTTAAGAATACAGAATGGAGCAACATTTGACCATACATGGCTGTTAATAAATAGACCTGTGTCATCTTATAGCAATTTTTTGAGCTTACGCTGTTAGCATTATTGTGTTCTGGTGTAGCAGCTAGGATAAAAAATGAAAAACCAACCAGCAGTAGAACTAGCTAGCTAGTTGTAGCAGATTAGCAATAGACTAGCTAGCCGTGAGTTCTATGGTAGCTGCATCGTCTGTGACTTCGTAATAGAGGTGGATTTTGTCGTTTGTTCTCATGACACAGTTCGCGTCGTTCAGTTCGCCAAGATGATTCGTTCTGAATCGTTCGTTCTTTCGTATTTCCGGTAGCCTACAACGTAGTTCAGCAGTGAATCATGGAATGCAGGTTCTCAGCTCCTCGTTTGAGAAAACGGTCTACACAACACTGTAATTGTAGCGGCAAATATAGCTGCAACTTCATGATTATGTAGCCTAGAAATCTAGATGCGCCCCTAGCGGCAGCAAATTACATTTGCTGCCAGGACTAGCCTAGCAACTCTCTGTTGACTTGTGAGCTCTAGAAATCGAAACTAAATCTGGCATTGAAATCGTGTATAGAGTCGTTTGTTGGGCTTAACATAATGATTGATGGCAGAGTTGCAACGGTTTGGCTTGAATTCCCTGCTACTTGAAAACAAATATCCTATTGCGTCCTATTGCGTGCAGAGGGAATTTGAAAGACAACTGATAATTCCGACCCTCGGACTGAGCACTGCGAACGGTGAGTGCCCAGACCCTACATTATAATGTGGGTCTGGCTCGCCAGGCTAATGATTATGTGTACTTTTAGACAAAACAGCAGTAGCTAATGTGTTCATTCACCTTGACATTACATTGACATATTGAAGGTAAATAGAGTAGACTACGGCTAGATCAGCTAATTTCTTTTTTAAAAATGTGTTCATTCATAAAGGAACAAAGACCCAGTAGGCTATGCCAACAAACATGTTTAAAGGCTTGGCAGAAAGATTATATTGATGAAAAGGTTTCAAGTCCTCATTTTGCCTAAGCTAGAGCCATAATCACTCTGCTTCTTCTGCTTCACTCTGCCAAGAACGAGTGACTGAAGTAACGAGAACGACAGACCGAAGTGAAACAGCTGGGGGCTCTTGGCGTGAGAACGAACGAACGAACGAGACAGATTGAAGAGACATTTATTAAACTGGCATGACACAGAAAATACAAAGACAGCATGCATTTACCATTAGACAGATATTTAAATGTATGGTTATGGATTTAGCAGACGCCTTTGTCCAAAGCGACACATAAATACAAAACAACATAATAATATTTAAAATTGAACAGGGAACAGATTAAAATGTAGGTCAAATAAAGTAAGGAGAATAGTTGTAGTACACAATAATATCAATTCAATCAATAGCCTAATAAAAAAGCAATGTAAAAAAGGGGAAAGGCAATAATAAAACAATAATGTCAATTCAATCAATAATATAAAAACAATGACATGCTAAGACTACATTAAGGAGAATATCAATAATAAACAATAATGTCAAATTAATTAACAGCCCAATTAAAATAAAACAACATTATATAAACCATAACACATAAGCGCTTAAACAACTAAGTATATGTTGAATAGGAATGTCTTTAGACCCCTCTTAAACGACCCAAAACTACCACAGGAACGTAGAGCACTGGGCAGTTCATTCCACCAACATGGAACCACTGAAGAAAAGAGTCTGGAATTAAACCCAGTTTTCATGACTGGTCGACACAACATACGCTCACCAGAAGACCGCAGTGGGCGGTTGGGGATGTAAGGCTTGATTATTGAATTAAAATAACTAGGAACAGATCTAGTTAGTGTCCTATAGGCCAAAGTGAGAGATTTAAATTTAATTCTGGCTACTATAGGGAGCCAATAGAGAGTAACTAGGAGAGGAGTTACATGTGTCCTCTTTGGCTGATTGAAGACCAGGCGTGCTCCAGCATTTTGAATCAGCTGTAATGATCTTGTTGCACAAGCGGGTAAGCCAGCTAAATGCCAATATTGAAATGCAAAATGGAGTTGTTAATGTAAACCATTATCGTTATTTTTTATCGTATGCTCTCCCACTAGTCTCACTAGCCCATTTGTTTTTTTTTCATGGAAACGGTTGCTATGCTTTCATGCCCCTCATTGGCTAATTCGATGAGAACGTTTTAGAAACAATACAGACAACAGCATACGATTGGTTTGGCTCTCGCCTTACGGTGTGTTTCCACACAGCTAAACAACTCGCGTTTTTTGGCCAGCGAAATTTCGCCTCGGGGGCGTGACGGCGAAACCGCTAACCTAGACTAGCCAGTGGTGGCAAGCGAGCTAATTAGGCTAATCAGCTAATTCAAACGTTTAAGTACTTAATGAAGATATCCAGGGGTCTTTATGCCTCGACTAAGTTGATGTTGCCTATAAACAACAATTCATGTTCATAGAAACAACAAGGTCAATAAGACATAATATATTTCATACCTGTGTTGCAGCATGTAGCCTAGCTGTCTAGCTAGGTTTACAATGCAATCCAATGTCCTAAAATACTAGCATTTCGCCTGTCAGCTAGCTAAAAAAGATCGAGTGCTTAAACTAACATATATAGTGGTCTATTTAGTGGTGTATGTGCTCTGACTAAGTTTGTGTGGCATATAACCACAATTCGTGTTGATACAAGTGCCAATGTTCGTGTAGAAACATTTTAATCACATACACATTTTCGCGTTACAGCTCAGGTAGTCTCCGCCATCTTGGTCAGACTTTTTTGTAACTCCCGCCTCCAAACACAAAGACGCGGACCTGATTGGTTCTCGAAAGGTCCTCATTTAAATAAAGTTAAACTTTGGCCAACTTTGTTTCGCCTGCCTCGGCGATTCGCTTTCATTTCGCCCAACTAGGGCGAATTTCGTCTCCATTCAACCTCAATGAGAGCGACGCGAAATTTCGTTGTGTGGAAACACACCGTTAGGAAGCTGGGCATTCACAGCAGCACTAGGTCAGTGTGATTCAGCGACGAACGAAAGAACGAACAAGAACTGGAAAGGCAAACCAGTTCAGGTCGTTCATTTTAAAGACCCGTTCAAAGGAACTAGTTCGTTCGCGACCGACCCACCTCTACTTCGTAATTACATTACATTGTAGCACAGTAGTGACGCTTACAGATAGATGGATACATTATTGATCCCCAAGGATAATTCAAGAGTCAGACTACACATATTAAAACTTTAAAATTGTTCATTGACTTAAAATAGCGATTTAGCACTACCTTATTTTCCTTCTGGCTAGCATTGGCAAATTAACATTAGTGCTAGTTCTTTCTGTGGTAAAAGAAAAGTGAATAATTGTGAGTTGGCAACAATAATTATTATTATTTATAATTGAAGTTCATATCTTAGACTACGGTATATATGAGTCAGCCCAGACAAAAAATTAGGTCTTGCCAACGTTGGGCGCGTGTGCCTGACCGACATAAAGTGCCTTGGTGAGATGTGTTATGGAGATCGGTAGCTAATTGGCAAGATGGCGGCATTAGAATTATCGCTAGGGTATGCTAGCTGCTATCAGATTGTGTTCCAAGGACATAAGTGTCCTTGTGTCCTGTATCAACAACACTCAATAACAGTTTGTGATGTATTAATCATAAAAATTCTTCCCGAACAATTTGACAAGAGCTAGTTGGCAACTAGCCCGCTTGCTTGCGAGACTCAGCCGCTTCCTTATTTTTGAGTTGCCAGGTTTTATTACAAAAATGTTTTTAATTGAAAGTGATTGTTTATGTGTAGGGTGTATTTCATACACAATCTGACAGCCTGGGAAATTTTTGATGAACATTTATTTGTACTTCGTTTTTGCAAAAGTAGTATCAAAACATTTATTTTAACACACTCACACATAGAAAACTACAACACAAATAAGAAATTCCCTCCAAAATAGTCAGTCAGTCTAAAAGAAAATAGTCAGTCAGTTCAAAAGAAAAATAATTAGTCAGTTCAGTCCAGTCAATTAGTTCATTTAAGATGCTTGCTCGCCCCCTTGCCGCCTATGAAGGTATATTGGGTGCAAAAGTGGCGAGCACATTTAACTGCAGATGTTGCATGTGCACACTAAAGTCATAAATGTGTAACAGTAAAGTTGAAGTTGTACATATTTTTTTATATCTTGTTAACACAAAATAGGGGCTACGGGTTCACAAATCCTTTTTACAGGTACACAAATCCTATCCTGTGAGTCACAACTTTCAAGAGTCACGCACTCGACACTTTTGCTCCAATCGTTGCCGCGCAGTTGGTGCGAAACACATTTGCACATCCGTGTTTCATAATCTGAGAACATGCACAACATTCGTGCATTTGTAAACCCAAATGTGAACTAATGCATCCTAAGTTGTGCATCTGTGAAATAATTTCTCATTAATAAAATTCTACAGATCGCTTTGATTTTCTTGCACGACTACAAGTCAATTGATACAAGTGCTCGAATCTGCTTCTACGAGTGACGATACTTTTGCTCCTGGCTAGGTGATATAGGAGCAAAAAGATTTGTATGTGTGCACGTCGAGCGAATCAATCGAGAAAACAAGTGGCCGGATCTGGATCGTGCTCAGACTACCATTGCCTGCTCATAAGGTAGGCCTAAGTAACATGATAATAATATGAAGAAAGTTATCTTGTTTGTTGCTTTACATTATCATGACAGCTATGTTTAGCTTAGTTTACCTGCTTGCTAAATCCTCCAGTGCCAGATCAAGCTAGCTATCGCTAGATAAATAACTAGTTTAGAAGTACAGAAATATGACACTGCCCGTGCAAAATCGTTAGGACACACAATCTGACACAATCGTTCTGCAATTTTCAAACAGCTGATTTGTATCTTGCACGAAGACTATTGGATAGTGCTAGGCAAGTTAGCAATTGTTTGCTGTGCAGACATTATGAATAATAAGGTCGTAAAACTTAACACCGCACACCGCAACATTTTTTTCCTAGCTTTGTGCAAAGAAAAACTATAAATCGTGTGTCCTTCATTGATAAGGAAACATACTGAGGTTACTTACTTTATGAGCAGGCAATGGTAGTCTGAGCGCGATCCAGGATCCAGATCCGACCGCCTTGTTTTCTCGATCGATTCGCTCGACGTGCACACATACAAATCTTTTTGCTCGTATTATATCACCTAGCCAGGAGCAAAAGTATCGTCACTCGTAGAAGCAGATTCGAGCACTTGTATCAATTGACTTAGTCGTGCAAGAAAATCAAAGCGATCTGTTGATTTTTATTAATGAGAAATTATTTCACAGATGCACAACTTCGGATGCATTAGTTCACATTTGGGTTTACAAATGCACAAATGTTGTGCATGTTCTCAGATTATGAAACACGGATGTGCAAATGTGTTTCGCACCAACTGCGCTGCAACGATTGGAGCAAAAGTGTCGAGTGCGTGACTCTTGAAAGTTGTGACTCACAGGATAGGATTTGTGTACCTGTAAAAAGGATTTGTGAACCCGTAGCCCCTATTTTGTGTTAACAAGATATAAAAAAAATATGTACAACTTCAACTTTACTGTTACAGATTTATGACTTTAGTGTGCACATGCAACATCTGCAGTTAAATCTGCTCGCCACTTTTGCACCCAATATACCTTCATAGCCGCCCCCCATTCCTATCCCTGCTCAGCCGCAGGCAGTTTCTCATTGTCACTTTTACATCAGCTTCAGTGGAGTTTTGTTGGGCAGGACTTAAAGCAACACCAAAGAGTTTTTTGTACCTTAAAATAATGTTTCCAAAATCGTTTCAGTGGTTCATCAACTCGTAACAGGGTGAACGGCACTTTCTGCATTCGCTTCGCGGATCTGTAGTTCGATGGAATGAGACATGAGAAACTACAAATTTCACTTGCATCTGATGTCGCAATACATCGTACTTTCATAAAATCATGCAACTTATTCTACCTTGTCTGTGGACATTGTTATTTGCAAAGCCGGTGCTGGATAAACAAATAGTGCGTGCGACAGATGAAAAGTTCTTTGGTGTTGCTTTAACACAGCACCTAAACAAACAAAAAAATAAAGCAACGGGGAAAAATAAGACCGTAGCACAAAAGTCTATATCTGTTTGATTGTTTCTATAAAGACAATTCAGAAAAGTCAGAGCATTTTACAAAAAAAACAAAACTTAAAAGACATTTGGTTGAGAATAGTGTGAGGACAGTATATACATATTGAGAACAACTGATATAAATACAGACACCACATATGGGTTGAATAGTGACAGAATGTTGCTTCAACACATTGTAGAACTTACTCAGGAGTACCTGATGAGTAGGCCTTGATTTAAGGCCTGTCTTCTGTCCCCTACCGCACCAGTTCAGCTGGGTTGAAAGATGGTTATCAAATATCTTTGTACAGACTCTCCAGACTTTTTCCTTTAAATTCTTGCCACCAGACAATGACAGTTTAGTTATCTGTAAAGTAAAAGATAAATTTGACTAACCCCATTGTGAGGGACCGGATTGTCACCCCAAGTATTGGGGATGTGTAGGCTCACTGGCTTTAGATAGTGGAGGTGGAAAACACGGAAACCAGAGCTCAACGTTGTATCCAAAACAATATCAAATTTTATTTATACTTAACTCAGAATTTCAAGAAAGAAAAATAATACAAAAATAAATCAAAATAGCACAATGCTTTTAGCAAACGATAGCACATCAAACAAAATACTTTGTACCTAGCCTCACAGCAAGCTAGTACTCACCCTCTCTCATCTAATGCAGAATGAGGCCCTCTTAAATAGGCCAAAGTATTAGGTTAAATTGGCCCCTTCAGGACTAATTGGACCATACCAACTATCAGGGTATTATTTTTAGGCTAAGGCCATAAATAATCTATTAACTAAATACAAAATAAACATTACATGAAAACAAACTATTGTTACTATATCAACTGTGTTATCCAACATTTACACCACCTATTTACAACACATATATACATACAAAACATTACTACAAACCAAACCACCCCTGTGTACAATGCTTTGCCCCCTCTGCCCTGGGACGGGGAGAAATACTGCCCCTACAGCGGCGCACGCATCCGCATAGGAGAAGTCAAACTGGACCGCGAACCAGGAAATGTGTGAGTAACAGTATGTATGAGTTAACCAGGATTTTAGACAGAAACGGAGTAAATGGGACATGAAATAGTGGGTACCGCACTACATGTCATGGAGGTGGTAAAGTATAAAGTTATAAGCAGTGACATGAGTTTTGAGTGTTGTGAATGAAATCGCGGACTAACCGTGTTAAACACAATGAACGCGAATGCGTTAATGGCGCATAGCCCCGCGCCGGCCTTCCCTTTAAACACATCACTCTTATGTTCATTATCCGTCCATACACCTTCACAAAATAACCCTATTATTTTATGTAGTCATAATGTTTAAACGGGAGCGTGTGGGTGTATTTACGTGCGTGTGCAAATGTCCAAAGATTCTCCCGCTCTCGCGGGTAACGCAATTCAAAGTCAATGGGGGAGTACGTAACAGTGAGAAGTGAGGTTCACTTTCTCACAGTGAGTATGATTGAGTTAAGTTAGGCTTTATAAAGAATAACATAAGTCACTTGAAATGGTGTAACTTGGATACCTTGTATGGTTGCGGACTCCCTGACCTGCTTAAGCATTGAAGCCAGGAATTCTTTGTCTAAAGATAATCATCCCAAGAATAAGTTATGTCATCAATGTTTGAGTACATTCCAAAACATTTGTACTGTTCACGCACCAGTCTTGAGCCTTTCGGCGAGTTCTTTAGACAACTTAAAGCGATGGTTCGGAGTAATTTCACCCTAGGGTCCTTTGCACCATGACCCCGAGCCAAACACCCTCCCAGAACCTTTTTTCCCTTGGTCGAACCCTGGTCGAGTAGCGCTATCAAAAACGAATGACGTTCTGCAGTCGTGATGGAACCAACTTTTATCTCGTAAATTACCCCACTAATAATGCCCTGAATGGTACGAAACTTCTGCAGTAGTACAACTACGACCTTTAGTCCAATAACGAGGCATTAGAAAGTTTGTAAGTGCACCAGGAGTTTATTTAAATAAGACTTGCCTGATTATCTGCTACTATACCGCTGCATCGACGTTTCTTCCGTGATTTGGGAAAAGCCTGTAAAAGTCCTGGCAGGAAGCATGCATAAGGATGTAGATCCAGGAATGCACTAATATTTTGTTCGTGGTCCAGTTTGCCACAATTATTAGTTATTACTAAGTTGTAAACACTTCGGAAAAAAAAAAATTTAAAACTGGATATACCAAAAAACGTTGATGTAATCGCTTCCTGCAAGGACTTTTACAGGCTTTTCCCAAATCACGGAAGAAACGTTGACGCAGCGGTATACGACAGCTAAATGTCGTAGTTGTACTACTGCAGAAGTTTCGTACCATTCAGGGCATTATTAGTGGGGTAATTTACGAGATAAAAGTTGGTTCCATCATGACTGCAGAACGTCATTCGTTTCTGACGGCGCTACTCGAACAGGGCTCGACCAAGGGAAAAAAGGTTCTGGGAGGGTGTTTGGCTCGGGGTCATGGTGCAAAGAACCCTAGGGTAAAATTACTCCGAACCATCGCTTTAAAGGAGAATTCCGGTGTGATTTTGACCTAAAGTGTTTTGAAACATGATACCGAGTGTGAACGTATGTCTCATAGCCCATCTCAGCTTGTCCCCTGCACTCCGAATTCTGGCGCTAGTTAGCCAATGCTACCAACAAGGCGGTCAATGGTGGTGCCTCGGCATCGGCATAGCCATGCAAATAAATCACTGTTTTACACCATTTACGAGGCTCAATGTATCTCCACACTTCATTGGTAGACTTCCGAGGGCCCTGACATTTAAAACGAGACATTGAGAACTTTGAAAAAGTACTGGTAGTTTACTTACAAGACGATTTATATAGACAGTATCTTCACGAAGTTTAGCGTTTGCAGCCATCTTGAATTTAGTCACGATAAGTCGAGCGACAAGTAAGAATGAACAGGTATGATAAGGGATCAGATTCCAAAAATAATTCTGTGGAAATGCATGGATTACAGTTTTTTCCAGTAGCAGCAACTGGAATCCATGCATTTCCACAGAATTATTTATAAAGGAATAGTGAAGCTATAGCCCATCAGTTTATGTGGATATTATCACACATAATCAAGCATGCTGCATGCAAAGGATTGTGAATAGCAGCAAATCTACTGAATAAGGATTAAGTAGCATAGTGCTTTGGTCTCCAATCTGATTACTTATTTGAACATTTACTTTCACACCGTTTAGCACCTTTTAATATTTGGACAGACAGGTGTGAAGAAGAAACCACAGGGTCTGGATTTTCCAGGCCATACTAAGAGTAGGTTTGAAAGGCTTTGAGAAAACTAGCTAACATCTTTTAAGCCCTCCTTACACTGACAGACTTTGGAAAGATTTGCAAAGATTTGGAAAAGATTTTTGAAAGACTACAGTCTCAGACCCTCTCACATCTAAAGACAAGTAAAAGAGTTTTAAGTCACAGACTATGATTTTGCAATGACTGGGGATCTTGCAGGATCACTATTCACAAGACTGCAACTAGATTCCTTTAAATTATTACCCATCGTGCAATAGATATCAACAGGAACTGAAGTGATAGCCTACTAAATTCAAATTCAAATGACAAATATTATAAGAATAACAAATAATCATATATGCTACAGCTGTCGCCTACTTTGCCCCTTCCTGTTTGGTGTTGAAGAGAGGTCACTATTGGTTTTCATAGTTCACGTCACTATTTGCATGAGCCACGACTAGAAAGACTTGCGATAATATCAAACATGTTTGATATTGTCGTAACGGCAAAACTAGAAAAGGACTGACTCCGACTGACTTAAAACCGCTAAGATTGGCACCTTACACTTAACGATCTAGTTGACGGGAGCGCGCCGCGATTCCAGTACAACTCCCATGATTTCTGTCCGACTTTGAACATTTAGTCGCCGACTGTGAAAACAGACCAAAATCGTACAATGTAAGGCCGCCATTAGTGTGATTTAGGAGTACTCCTAGTTGTAAGATGTGATTTAGGAGTACTCCTAGTTGTAAGATAAAATGCTTTGTGAATACGGGCCCTGAACAACAGGGCATATGCAACTTGGTGGGAATGTAGCCCCACTAGACTTGTACAGAAAAATGTTGTTTGGTCCCCACCCATCTCTTTTCCTAAGTGGTCTATCTTCAAACAGATTTTGATACCATGCTGAAGACATACTGGGTGCTCACTTAGCGTTACGATGTACACATGTGACAACATGATGTGATGGTTGAACTAATAGTTTTGAGAATTTCAATTTCCAACCTGAGAAATGCACCAAAGTGACTGAGAAAAACTGTAACACCACTTAAAGTAATTTTGGATTACATAAGGTGTTTCACATCATATGATGTCATAGTGATGATTACTACCATGGCAGTTGCAGCCCCTTCCTCTCCTGCCTCCATCGCTGCCTCCATGGCACTCTCCTCTCTCTCTCCTGCCTCCTCTCGCTCTCCTGCATCCATGGCTACTTCTCCTGCCTCCTCTCGCTCTCCTGCATCCACGGCTGCCTCTCTCTCCTCTGCCTCCTCTCGCTCTCCTGCATCCATGGCTACTTCTTCTGCCTCCACGGCTGCCTCCTCCTCTGCCTCCACCTTCTCTGCCTCCTCACCTGCCACAGCCCCTCTCTCTCCCATCTCTTATTGAAATAAATTACAATGATGTCAAGTCAAGGTTTGTTTGCCACAGTATCTCTTAAACATTGTTTCTTGTGTTAAAATACACAGAATGTATTTGAGCACCTAATTAACTTTTTTTTTTTTTTTTTTTGCTGGTTCCTCTCCTGGTGGAGTCCATCCTTTCATATATTAAAGAACATAGATAAATAGATAGATAGATAGATACTTTATTAATCCCCAAGAAAAAAACAATATGTAAAGGTGGGGTGTGCTGATAAATTATTTTGGACAAGTGACAGATAAAAAAAAAACATACCCTCTAACAGGTTTCTATACAGAAACTGAATCTGTTTGATGATGTTCTTAGCCATGTCTGGGAGGTCATATGGGAACACACATTCTGTCCCCCAGACCTGGCTAGTATTGGAATAGGCCCCGGTGAGAAGTAGGGGCCTCATCCCCAGGGCCTTCAGTTTTTCCACCTGAAGGAGTTGCAAGACAAACAGTTGTTTCATAAAGCACAATAACAAATGATTAGGAGGTCAGAAGCAATGTGATGTGTGATTTTCAGCAAGTTGAAAACATGACAGTTGTCATGAGAGTGTCTGTGTGTGAAAGGAATAACCAGCATGGTTTTCTTCCTGCTCTGCAACTCTGTAAACCATGAGCACATACCAGTTGAATGCAGGTCAAAGTGTTTGCTTTACGTGGCCATAATCATAAACCACACCATAATATAGTACATTGGCTAATTTACCACCACACCACAATATGGTTCATTCTCTTTATATTAATATAACTTTTTACAGGGCTTGCCATTTTTAGAACCACCCAGATAAGTAAACCATTGAAATTAGAGGGTGGGGGTTCAGTCACTTCCTGGTGTGAAAAATGTGGGGGAAGTGAAAAGCACTCTCACTGCACCACAGCTGAGATGCCTTTGAGCAAAGGCAGATAGCCCCAATGGCTGCCAACAACCCATCATGTGTGTGTGCTCCTGGTGTGCTTTATGCTCATAAAATGTGTGTGAGGATTAGATTAGGGAATTAGATAAGAGCAGAATAATACAGATATGCAGTAAGAATATAGACAGATATGTACAGTATGAACAGGTATAAAAGTTTAAGAACCATTGGTCTACAGTATGATGACATTAACATAAGAAGTAGAATATTGGTATGTATGAGTGTATGTGCAGTATGTACATTTGTAATATAAATAAAATGCGGTTCAACAGGCGTGTGTGTGTGGGGGGGGGGGGGTTGGGGGGCATTGGTATGTGCAGTATATTACCAGTAATATTATAGCAGTAGTAACATTAGTGTCTATGCAGTAATAACAGTATAGATAGGTACAGTTGACTATGGAGTATAGTCTACAGTGTGATGGCATTAACATTATAAGAGCAGTAGGAATATTGGTACTGACATGTATAAGTGTAGTTACAGTGTGTACATTTTGTAATATAAACAGGATGCTATGAGTAGGATAGGGTAGTGCCACCTCCTTGTTGTCCCTGTCAAGAGGTCCATGGTCGAGGTGCAGCTCAACAGGCAAGGATGCGTCGGTGGTGGTGGTGGGGTGTTAGTAGCTTGGTTAGAGTTAGTGTTCAGTGTTCTTGCAGAGTTAGTATTCAGTAGGGTGACAGCTGCAGGGAAGATGCTTCCTCTTTTTCAAACTGTGCACTAAAATCTATTGTACATTCAAAGATCAACTGGACAGCTGCATCTTACCATGATATGCGCATCGTTTAACACATGGGAAACGTTGCGATTCCTTCTTGTGGCCTCCGCCCAGCTCGCACTCCTCTCTAAATTTAGAGTCGCTTGCTTGTTCTTGCTTGCATCTTAAATGAATTCACATTAAGCATTAAACACCTGACACTCACTCTCATCTTTAATGTACTTATCATCATTTATAGGAGAGAATGGGGTCCCAACAGCTGCTATTAATTAAGTTGAATTGGGACATCAGGAAAACGTTATTACTGTATTCACAAAACATTATTAATTACATGTAGTTGTATTAACTCTGTAACAGATTGCATAAAGCTAGCTCAAATACAAAAGCACTTCTTGACTAAGGTTATTATTATGCGCATTCATCTGCGGATTACATTCGATTGCACATGCCTGTTTTGGACAAGCATGCTATCTAATAGCCTTACCATGGGTATTGCTAACAAAGTTACTATTACAACACCAACCTACCGCCTATAATGGCACTTTATTAGGATATGTATACAATCTATTGATTAGCCTATATAGATCATGCTATTCAACAACTTCAACATTACTAATTATGTGTGTTGTAGGGTAACGGTTATTTACAAGCAAGCATTAATAGGCTAACAGTTAACGTTTCCTAACTTTAGCTGATACACCAAACAACGAATAGTATATCATGAATACTAGAGGCTAACAAACCTAACGACAGTACTACTAACAAACCTAACGATACTAATTTTGCAAAATTATGGGGGATAAAATGGAAATATGATGAAATATAGGCTAGTACAATGTAATTGTAATCATTACAAACGATTGACGTCTTACCTTGAAATTTCCCTCCAAGCTGAATGGAAGCTGGGTTGATATTTTTTTACTAGTTCGTCAAATGACACGCCGTAACGGGCTGTCATTGATCCACAATGGGCGTGAAAAGACACGCTAAAAGACTGAAAGGCGTATACACGACACGCTAAATTGCTTTAAAAGTATGGCAAGCCGTTCAAGACAAAACGTCTGTCAAAATAACACCTCCACGTGTAGATTTTTTACTTCTTCAGGAGTAAAAAATAGACGTCAGACGTCAAAATTTTACGTGTACCACACGCAAAAACTTTGCGTCTGACGTCAGAAGTAAAAAAATGACGTCTGGGTGATTTGCTGCAATGCCAGAGCCTTTGTGCTAGCCTAGAAATCTAGACGCGCCCCTAGCGGCAGCAAATTAAATTTGCTGCCAGGGCTAGTCTAGCAACTCTCCGTTGGCTTGTGAGCTCCAGAAATCGAAACTTAATCAGGCATTGAAATCGTGTATAGAGTCGTTTGGTGGGCTTAACATAATGATTGATGGCAGTGTTGCAACGGTTTGGCTTGAATTCCCTGCTACTTGAAAACAAATATTTGAAGTACAACTGATTATCCCGCCCCTCGGACTGAGCACTGCGAACGGTGAGTGCCCAGACCCTACATTTTAATGTGGGTCTGGCTCGCCAGGCTACCTTTGTGCCAGAGTAGACACAGCATTGGCCGCAGGAAACAGGAAATGCAGCCGCTATAGTTGCAGGATTACTTTTCACAAGTAAGATTTAACATTATCGTACTATTGGTTGTATTTTGTGAATGCAATATTACCAGAGAGTTGAAAAGGAGCAAGGATCTTTGTTATTGTATGTAAATCGTAGCCAGCTGGCTAGGCTACTTGCTAGGTGTTCAGGTGTTCACCCGGCTATGAACTGAGACTTGATGAGTCATATTCCATACAACTGACACAAGAATGCTATTGTAGAAATTAATCAAATATTACTAATATAACATTGGCCGGCGAATTTTACACAAGTGGCACAAACTGTAGCCTATTATCGGGCAGTTGCTACTTGTAGCTTAGCTAGTAATAAGTGTGTTGGTGGTAGCTTCACTATTTCCTGAATAAAGTAACTTTTCAATAGCTTAACTTCTTTATATGAAGTAGCTTGGCCAAACAAGCTACACTTTTGTCATGTGAAATTAGCACAATTTAAAGTAGCTTCCTATGTAGTGAACTAGCCTACTGCTGTGTTTGTGTTACTAAGCTTGCTACATTTGACTGGGGTGGTAGTTTTGTGTAGTGAAGTTTTATTCATGGCAGAGTTAACTATGGTATAAAATTCTCGCCAAAAGTTTTCTGTACCTGTACCAAAGTTTTGTGCTTGTAAGAATATTTTCTGCTCGTAAAAAATATTTGTGTACATGTAAAAATACTTTGTATCCGTAAAAATATTTTGTGCATGTAAAAATGGTTTGTACATCTTCAAATCCGTTTTGTCACTGTGTCGAAAAAAGTTTTGTGAATTTGCGAACGATTTTTGCACGCACGGATTTTCCATTTGCAAGTGCGCATCTGTTTTCTACAGACATGAAACAGATCTACGGGTACGAAACGAATTTATAAGTACAAAACTTTTTTACAAATTACCCAGAGCGGTATGTCCAGCGTTCCAGAATTAAAGAAGCGAGCTGATCGGCTGACTGGCCGTTCAGTAAGCAGTGCTGTGATTGGCTGTTTTGGGAAAATTTGTAAAAAAGTTTTGTACTTGTAAATTCGTTTCGTACCCGTAGATCTGTTTCATGTCTGTAGAAAACAGATGCGCACTTGCAAATGGAAAATCTGTGCGTGCAAAAATCGTTCGCAAATTCACAAAACTTTTTTCGACACAGTGACAAAACGGATTTGAAGATGTACAAACTATTTTTACATGCACAAAATATTTTTACGGATACAAAGTATTTTTACATGTACACAAATATTTTTTACGAGCACAAAATATTCTTACAAGCACAAAACTTTGGTACAGGTACAGAAAACTTTTGGCGAGAATTTTATACCATAAGTAACTAGATAGATAGATAGATACTTTATTGATCCTCAAGGGGAAATTCAAGATACTGATAGTTTTGCTCACTACAATTCCCAAGTAGCTTGCCCAACACTGTATTATTATGACCGCCGCACAGCGAAGCGGCGGTCATATAGGTTTAGTCAGATTTTTTTTTTCCTTTTTTTTTTCCTTTTTTTTTTTTTTTCTTTTTCGCATGCCCAAATTTCTGTCAATGATTCCCAGGACACTGAAAGACCAGGGTACACGAAACTTGGTGGGCATGTAACCCCACATGGATAGCATGGAACCATCGTTTTTCGTTTTGATCTGTAGCCCCCCCCGCTGGACTGGACCCCCCGAAAGGAGGGTAGGGCAGACACAGTTTTCTGTGAATATCTCGAAAACCGTAGGGTTTAGGAGGACCATTTTTTTTTTGTATGTTGATCTCAAAGGGCCATGTCAACCCATTCCATAACCACTCATTTCATGTATAGCGCCACCTAGTTAAACACAAAAAAGTAAAAATGAGGTGTTGTAATTGAAGGTATCTGTGACCTAACAAAGTCAAAACTATACAAAATTGGAAGTGTAGGATCATTATGACACCCTCTATATGCACGCCAAGTTTCGTGGAATTCCGTTCATGGGGGGCCACACAATAAATTAATTTATGTTACTATACACCAACTGGCCTGTAGGTGGCCGGAGACAGTTTTCTGTGAATATCTCGATAACCGTAGGGCCTAGGAGGTCCACCTTTTTTATGTATGTTGGTCTTAAGGGGGCATGTCAACCCATCCCAATACCACTTATTTCATGTATAGCGCCACCTAGTTAAAAATTAAAAAGCAAAAAATTAGGTGTTTTCATCACAATATCTCTGGCTGACAAGGTCAAAACTGGTGGATCATTATGGATCATTATGACACCCTCCGAATGCATGCCAAGTTTTGTGTACTTTCGTTCATGGGGGGCCTTACAATAAAATAATTTATGTGTACATTTAGTGACGTACACCAACAAGGATTCCCGGGACACTGAAAGACCGGGGTACACAAAACTTGGTGGGCATGTACCCCCACATGGATAGCATGGAACCGTAATTTTTCGTTTTGATCTGTAGCCCCCCCGCTGGACTGGACCCCCCGAAAGGAGGGTAGGGCAGACACAGTTCTCTGTGAATATCTTGAGAACTGTAGGGCCTAGGATGACCATTTTTTTCCGTATGTTTGCCTCCAGGGTAGGGCTGGGATAAACGATTATTTTTTAAACGATTAATCTAGCGATTATTTTTTCGATGCATCGATTAATCTAACGATTCATTTTTTCAGTCCGATTCGATTTCGATTCGATTCGATTATCGATTATCTCCCCATTAATTCATAGCAACTTATACATGTTTATTTACATATCTGAATGAAAAAACATGAATTCTTTAACATTGCAATATATGTTTATTGCTCTTAAGATTCCAAAATAAAAGACTGAAGTGCAAGTAACTACAAGTGCAAAGTAATGTATTCTTAGTCAGAGGTAGCATTCAATAAAGTTCAGTAGGCTAGTGTATGTTTAATTGAGTGCCTGTCATTTTAAGACGTTCGTGTGGGAATCATGTGTGGATGCAATTCATAACGTAGTTCAAATAACAGTTCGTACTTCTCCTTTGGACAAGCACTTTTGAGTCTTGAAAACACTTTTCCATTTCCATCGGGATTTTGCAGAGTCAATAAAATGAGCCCTGCATGAGTAATACAAGCAGCTGCAAGTAAGCATGCTAAACTTGACATCCAAACAGTATTCTAGGCTTTGATATAGGGCTACTGCTTGATTGCATAGGCCTACTGTAACTTAACTTCGTTTAGTCTCCTCAATGTACTATGTTGTGATAAGACCTTAGCAGAGTTTACTTTAACTTTAATGCAGCGGTTTTGAACAAATTTGCGCAGCATGGTCACGATGCTAAGCGGATTTAATAGCAATGTAGCCCACTGTGTTCTATGCAGTGCTTCTATGTGGCAACAACAATCCTTCAACAATCGTGAATATTTTGTTAAATGCACATGCAGAGGAGGAGCAGCGGGCTCGTTACGAGAGAGAGCGGGCGGGGCGAGGAAAGGCTGTGTGAGTAAAAAGTGCAGCTCAATGAAATTATTTTATCTTATCTTTAATTTAAATAGCAGGCCTACAACATAGAACATCAATGTGTGGTGGCCGGTTTTGATTTCGATTAGTCAACGTATGGAAAACACTGAAGGTGTAAAATTAAAAATATTTAGCAGCACACGTTATGCTTGACGAATCGACGCTCATATTTTGCGTCGACGTCATCGATTACGTCGACGCGTTGTCCCAGCCCTACTCCAGGGGTCATGTTAACCCATTTCATGTGCACACATGTGCACAAACAGATACACACACACACACACACACACATACATTCACAGTAATCATACGTATGACACATACTCACACAGTAGACATATGTACACTTGCATGCACAGGCACATACGCAGGCACACACACAAGCAAGCACACACACACACACACATGCATAACATAAACATGTACATGCACACATGCACACAATTCAAGAATTTCTCAGAATTATGAACAGGCAAGATGGAGGTGGGGTTGTATAAAATGAATTTTACATGTGAAATCTGTGAACTAATCATGTTTTGGTACTTGTTGTCTAGCAGATATCAGTGAGAATTGAGTGTGGATAATGCAATTTAGTGAGACAGTTAGAATCATATAGGCCTTTCAGCGTGATTTATTGTTGTGGAAAAAATGTGCTGGACTGGGCGGCGGTCATATTTTGTACCGCTCTGCGGTACATCTAGTTCACATTTAATTCACTCTAACAAAAATAAGATGCATCTCAAATCCCTGTTTTTTTTATTTTCGGTGCCGTTTAAGTAGTATAGTCTATAGTATACTACTTAAACGGCACCGACAATCAAAAAATCCAGTGGAAACTAGATGGCAGAAGTATGTAGGCCAATCTGCCCACCAGCTTTTTCTACTTCGCTACCTACAGATGTTTTACCGGTATGATATTTCGAAACGCCATGTTATTTCCCATAGACAATCGACGCCCGGAAGTTGGAAGGATACGGAAGTTAAGGAGGCGGGACTTATTCTGGAGAGATCTATTAACGCTAGGATAGACTGAAAGGCGTATTCACCTTATTTAGCCCCGCCCATTTTTTTAAATTCCAAGTTGTCTTTAAACTTCCGGTCGGCTAGCTACGTCTAGTTAGCTTCATTGGGATAACACGGCAGAAGAGGATAGAGAGGCTAACTTGGGAGGAAAATGACAAATGCCATCAGGAGGTCAGACTGCAATATTGTACTTCGCTACCCAAGGCTATTCAGCCCTACGGAGTGGGTAGACGATGTGGCAGTGGCTGCTGTATCATATGGAGAAACTCGCAAATCCTTATCTGTTTGGTAACTATGGTAACTAGTTTAGAAAGTCATTACAGAGCAGCCGCTCCAAAGTCAGTGTTTCCAAACTTCAAATTGGAAAGGTGTATAACAGAAATGTCTTAAGTCACCAAAATCCTAAATAAACGTTCCTAACTTTATGATGACCCATAACATATGATGCCAGTCATCTCGATAGAGCTCTGTTATCTCAATGTATCGTAATGGATGTACTGCTCAATCAGAAGTTTAGAGACAATGTGGGCAAAGGTAGCGCCCCCCATGTTTGCGCGCGGAATAAGGTGAATACAGTACATGACACGCTAAATTGCTTTAAAAGTGGCGTGTTATTTTACGCTATCTCGTGAGATCACGTTGAACGTAACCGCCCCCTTCTTTTGCAGATGTGTTCAGCTGATGATTTAGCCTCCGATACCTGGTAGCAGATTCGTCTGTTTAACTCAAGTTCAAATAGAAATGTTTGTGATGCTCCACTTTGTTGTTTAATAAAGCTTTACAACACGATGTGTCTGCGTTGGAAGTGTCAGGTTGTCTGTAATAGGCTAGGCTATGCGCTGGCTGGACCATGAATTTGCCACCAAATAAATAAAACTAAATAAACTCCACGTGGGTCTCGAACCTCTACTAAATGAAACTGCTTGCATGATAACCTGACAACAACCTGCTTGCGCCACTAACCAGCTGACACTTCACAGCGAAATCTGTGATATGTACTAGGCCTACTAGTAAATGAGGTCACCTAGTATGTTATTGTGTTTAGCAGGTTAACACAGCGGATTATGGTAACTGGCTACTGTGTTATCTTGCAATGTTGCCCAAGCCGTTAAGTTTACAAACATTTCACTGATTGCTGCCAGGCTGTGGCCGCCTATACTTTAAGTGTCTTTAACACAGGATTATGAACGCCAGCAAATAAATAAAATAAGAAAGTTCAACTATGACATTCAAACTCGAATAACAAAACTAGAACTAGGTCTATAATCTGCATATTAACCTGATGCATATCACAACGAACGTGAACCACGCATTGAAACGCACACTGTAATGTGCAGGAAAAGTCTATGTGTCCACATTTTACAAAACATTTTACATATCACAAAAGATATGTAATATCAAATATCACAAAAGATACACGTAGGCCTAGGCTATTTAGGTTTGTGTTTTAGACATGTTAACATAGGTTTGAGGTGTATTGGATTTATATAGCCTATTTTAATAATTTATTTCTTATCAAGCGATAAGTTGTATGTGGTGCAACAGGTTGATGAGTTGATAAAGGTCTTTTTACGCTATCTGTCCTCGCCATTCAGTTTTTTAAATGTATATATTTTTAGACCAGCAATGCTTCCTCAATTTAGCCTGGAAAATCCAGACCCTGATAATCTAAGATTAAGGGTCTGGCAAAGAGCAATGTAATGGCCCAACTCGAGGGGCGGCAACAAGCATGCATTTAAAAATCTCACTGCACGCAATTGGATAATACTAGACCATGTTTACTCTGAATGATTTCGGACTTCGACGCAATGGGATAACATTACGACGAATGTGTACTGTCCTCCAACGTTGCAGCGCTGTCTTCATCGGTTTAGCTGGTTCCCTAGCCTGGCGGGCCATCCTATATCATTGAAATGTATAGTCTGGAATCGAATCATTCACCTGCTTAATCCAAGGGGCGGGCAGAGAATTGTCTTTCAAACTGCCTAGGCATGCAATAGGCCAGCGCTACGACCATATCCGTATCCGGTCGGCAAAACGGCAAATACATCCTTCTTCGAAAGGAATGACTTAAGTGCATTGTGTTGCTCTACTTTCAAAGAAAAGCACAAGTCCAACTCCTCCAAAGTTGACGCCAACGCCGATTCAAACAACCGCTCTTCGTTCGCCATAGCCACCTTCCTTGTTGGTTCACCGTCGCAGGATGTCGTTATCCTGTTAAGCCCGCCTTAAGACTCTCTAATGAAATAGAGCGCTGTGATTGTAGAACATCCACGCTGTTAAGCCAATAGAAATTCCTATGGTTCGATACTAGACGTACAGGCTGAGCAAATTAATTTGCCGCCGCTAGGGTGCGTCTAGATTTCTAGGCTACTGGTTCCCTGGAATGCAAGGGGAAAAAGTAACGTGCATCACTGCTCTTTGCCAGAGTGTCTCGCAGAGACAATTTCATTGTATCCTCAAACACGTACACACACACATGCACACAATTCAACAATTTCTCAGAATTATAAACAGGCAAGATGGGGGTGGGGTTCTATATCATGTTTTGGTACTTGTTGTCTAGCAGATACCAGTGAGAATTGAGTGTGCATAATGCAATTCAGTGAGACAGTTAGAATCCTATATGCCTTTCACCTTTTGTTTTTAGCCAGCAGCCAATCCAGCAGATACCCTAATTTTGCTGGATTACTGAAGCTAAGCAGGCTTAGTTAGTACTTGGATAAGAAACCTCCTGGGAAGAGTAGGTTCCTGCTGGACACTGTACTGCAGGAGATGTTTTCCTTTGCATGAATGTTAAATTGAGGTCCTGACTCACCATGGTTGTTAAAGATAAAGAAAAAAAAACACACACTCAATTACAAACACACAAAAAAGGAACAAAGTATTTTTCTGGAGAAAATGTGCTGCGGTGCTGGGCGGCGGTCGTATTTTGTACTGCTCTGCGGTACATCTAGTTATTGTGTGATTTGGGTTTTACAGTACTTTCCAATCTGATGTAATATGAGACTTTGTTCTTAAAGCAACACCAAAGAGTTTTTTGCACCTTAAAATAATGTTTCCAAAATCGTTTCAGTGGTTCATCAACTCATAACAGGGTGAACGGCACTTCTGCATTCGCTTCGCGGCCCTCTATCGGCTATAACCGCACTATGTAAGTTTGCGTAAGTTTGCCAGATCGGGTAGCGGATCTGTAGTTCGATGGAATGAGACATAAGAAACTACAAATTTGACTTGCATCTGAAGTCGCAATACATCGTACTTTCTGCTATTTTGCGTCCCAGCGCAATTGACTTTGTATACTCGCGCTTTTGTCTTTCCTATTTTGCAGTCAGCGCATATTGGAATTTTCCCTCCACAGGTACATGCCTGTAAATTAGGGAATTCGATTGCGCCCACCGGGGCGGTTCAGCGAAAAGACGGGGCGTGTTCCGGCGCAAACGTTCACTGTTGATATTTTGCAGTTTCAGAAAACAATTCCGCCACAGACCAGGAACTCCCTGGTCTAAAGTCTGTGGCGCAAATGCAGATGCTATTTTAAGGGCGCATGCATGACCACAGACCTGCATGAATGAATGCGTTGCACCCCAATCTACAGACACCCCTGTGCACAGACGGAAACATTCAAAGCCTTGTTAATATTTGTCCATTACCCGGTTTTGTTCGTGCATTGGTGACCTAAACATTTAGTAGCCTATACAGTACAACATCTACATGCAATATCTTTACAACAACAACGCCTAATTATGACCTATTAATTTGGACAACTTTAAACAGCCCTATAAAGGCTAAAGTTACCTTCAGTTTTGTTCCAATTTACCGTTGTGTATGGCTTTAAACATCACGTGCGCTTTAACATCAGCCTAAGCATTATTCCAGCTGCGCTAAGGTTTTAAGCACCATCATTTTGCCTACCTTGTTGTAGCCCATCTGAAATAACTCCAAGCTTTGTTATGTTCCCTCCATCCTTTCGTTATTTTCAAAAAACGTTTTATATCCATGATGGCCTTGAAGTCTTGAGTTAGTGAATTAGCTTAAATCAGCTTTTATGTGCTGTTAACCAGCAACCATAGATAGTACAAGAAAGCAGCAAGTATGGCTACAACTTCTGTAGTTGCTGCATCCATTCATTGTTATTCTCTCCTGCTCAAACAAATGTTGTGCGTGCATTAAGTTGATGATAACGTGTTTACAAACTCTACTTAACAGAAAATATTGTAAATAGCCTACTGTCATGCAGTTAATGGGATACTGTGCAGAGTTGAAAGTTAGGTCAACTTGGAAATTGTTTCTCTTGTTGAGTTGCCTGAGGGTAAGGTGCCCTTGCTTGGCCGCCTGTGCTGCGCAACGCACACTTCGCTCCTCTCATCTATACATCGTAGTTCCCTTTTCTGTAAACCATACAATTTCAAAGAAAAATTTTACCACTCGAGGGAAATCAGTGTGGTGTCCATTAAGATGTGAAAAAAATAGGCATAAATCTAGCGTACACATTTCACGAATCACGGATGTGTTGATGACATAAATTAGGAAATATTAGAGGAGACGTGATGTTGAATTGCCCCAGCGGCAGCACGGGAGAGCATGTTAGATTACATTGTACATTGCAAAAATATCACCATGCATTCATAACCTCGTGATTCAGTGAGAGTGATCCCAAAACATCGGAAAGTATGTCTTTGTGACAATTCTGCATTACATTTTGTCAAGAGGAAAAATCAATAGCTAACTGTTCCCAACTGAACAGCGCTGTGAACGCTCCTGGCTGTGCCTGGCAAATACGCCACCATAATAGCAATCAGCTATGGAACAAGCATGCCTGTTGTTAAAGGGAATGTGAGATGACGCTCTGATTGGTTTATTGCACGTTACGCCCAAACCACACCCATGATTAATGTAGCTACTTCAGACCACCCCATTTTAGATTTGCGTCGGGCGCAACAGCCAATTATCCCGCCGGTAAAATAGCATCAGCGCCCAAGATCCGCCCACAAAGTCACTTGCGTTTTGCGCAAAGACACTTCCGTTTCAGACCATTAAAATAGGGCCCGTAGTCTGTTTTTAACTCCTCTGCTTTAACATGTAGTCTGTTTTTAACTCCCCTACTTTAACATGTAGTCTGTTTTTAACTCCTCTGCTTTAACATGTAGTCTGTTTTTAACTCCTCTGCTTTATGTCTCATTCTTATTCATACCCCCCCCCCCCCAGTAACTGAACTGGAAGCCAGTGTTCTGAAGTCTATAGCCCCCCCCCAGTAACTGAACTGGATGCCAGTGTTCTGAAGTCTATAGCCCCCCCCCCCCCAGTAACTGAACTGGATGCCAGTGTTCTGAAGTCTATAGCCCCCCCCCCCAGTAACTGAACTGGATGCCAGTGTTCTGAAGTCTATAGCTCCCCCCCCCCCCAGTAACTGAACTGGATGCCAGTGTTCTGAAGTCTATAGCCCCCCCCCCCCCAGTAACTGAACTGGATGCCAGTGTTCTGAAGTCTATAGCCCCCCCCCCCCCAGTAACTGAACTGGATGCCAGTGTTCTGAAGTCTATAGCCCCCCCCCCCCCCCCATTCCTTATTTTCGTATCAGAAAGTTGGCAACCCTATGTGTGAGTGGATGCATGTTCCCTTTTCAGTTTTTTATTTATTATGATTTATTTATTTTAGAGGAATGTTTATTTCTAAACATTCTTTTATTGAACTCTCTTTTTGCTCAGAACATTACATGCACATTTTAATATTTTGTTGTACATATACAATTCTATTCTATTCTAACATGAAACCAATGGGTCCATTACTTTGCAGTCAGTATAGTAGTAGCAGATAGTAGGCTAGTAGTGATCAAATCGTCACAATTAATTAAACATTTTAACTTTTATAAATCATGATAAAGTAGATCTCACCCCCACCATGTCCAAAGTGACCCAAAGTTACTAGCCTCGTGAGACCATCCTGATCTCGCAAGCTTCAGATTTCCAGTCGCAGATCAGTCCAATAGAGAACATTTGGAGCAGTTCGCCAAACAAACGTCCAATCAGTGTGGGTTTTGAGGCGGGTTTAGGTGGGATGCAACGAGAATCTACTGTTCAATCTAAACAACATGGCGACTTCCACGGATGAGATGAGCATAGCTATCTCTGTTTTAAGCTATCTAAGTTTTATCCGAATATTCGAGTATTCCTTAGGAAGCTAGGAGTCTCTACAATGTAGCTGGAAGGAATGAAGGACACAGGCATCCTACACGGTCAAATCTAGTTAGTGTTTGGTAGCCCTGAATCTTAGTTACTTAACGAGAAGGAATATGCTTTCTTCAGAAGTGTAGCCTACCATGAAAACTTGGTGGGGGATTGTCGTTGATGAGGTTCATGTCACAAACAAATGGTAAGTTTAAAAACGTTAATGTTAGCTACTTACCTAACGTGTATGTTAAAAGATGGCATTAGAAGAACACTTTGTTGATCTGATTGGTTCCCAAAAGGATATGCGGAGCAAATGCGAAGCAATCCATCTGGTGGAGTCAGGTTACAAAGTGACACCAACAACGGAAAAATATGTTGTCCTGTCAGTGCCAGACTACAGGGAGGGTTCTGAATGGTTTCCACCAGGCAATGTCTGACTCTGGAATGGACCTATTCAAGATCATTTTTCAATCCACCCCACATCAGGCACAGATATGCTCTCTAGAATAGATCAGGCACAATTATGTTCTAGATTAGGCACAGTTATGTGCTAGATATGTTCCTTAATTTTCTTCTCGATAAATAAAGTATATCTATCTATCTATCTATCTAGATATGGCCTAAATACTGAGTTGCACATCAGAGTCAGATCCACAAACAAACACCACAGATTGTTTGTTGTTATATATCATATAATATATGGACTGAGCAAGAGCCAGGGCAAAACATATTTCATTTCATTTTAGTGCACATCGTACCTTTAAATTCACATGAAACAATAAAGTTGAATTTTGAACTTGAAACTGGAGCACTTCTGAGCTCACACAGGACAAACCACAGGAATAGCAATGAACAGAAACAAATTGGTTTATTCTACAATCACGCCTCTGCATGTGTCCCACTCCTGGCAGTTTAAGGCAGTATTTATTTTTTCATTTTAAGAGGATGAAACAACAAAATCCATTTATAGTGCATATTAGCAACTGTTATTCCTGTGATAGACTTCCCTTCTTGCTATTCGCTATTACATATGCAATCAGATACACATAAGGTAGTTGCTGTCTGACAGTGTACATCGTACCTGTAAATGCACATGACACAATAAAGTTGAATTTTGAACTTAAAACTGGAGCACTTCTGAGCTCACGCAGAACAAACAGTTGGAGAAACGTGACCAAAATTCAGCTGAATTTGACAAAAAGTGAAAACTGTTTAAAACATACAGTAAATGACTGGACCTTGAATACCACAGGAATAACAATGAACAGAAATTAATTGGCTGAATTCTACATTGTCACCTCTGCATGTGTCACTCTCCTGGCTGTTTAAGCCAGTATTTTTCCATTTCAAGAGCATGAAGCAACACTAACCATTTATAGCGCATGTTATTGGTGAGCCACACACAGCAAATGTTTTTTCCTGATTGACCACTTCCCTTCATGCATTTATGCAGAATCCGCTATCATAGAGGTACAGTATGTGAAACACGATGTATTTGCTGTCTGACAGCAGCTCACTGTTTCATCAGTCTAACTAGTCTGTGAGCAGCAATGGGGTTATTCAGCTTTGTTATACTGACACATCTCCTCCTGAAATGCTACGGTAAGAGACATTTTGTTGAAAAGGCATCATTGCATTATGGAAACAGATTTCTTTATGTCCTTCAAGTTACATTATGTATCATTAGAGAAACAGAAAAAAGAAAAGCGCAACACTGCTTTGAAAGTGAAGCGGCCCAAAAGACGTGGAGACATAGATACCATTTTATTAGAACGTGAAACCCCGCAGAGTTACAATAAGGGATTAAATGAAGAATTTATTCACAATGACATGCTTTACATGTTATGTTCATTTGTCAATATTCATTGATTCATTCTTGTTCATTCATCATGTTTGAATGTATAAAAGTAATTTAAACTTGTATAAATAAAAAAAAAAAACATGTGTATGTATATTGTTTGTACTTAGAGAGAGATTTTAATGTATGGATGTGGATGTTTAAGTGGTGACCTATTGGATACCCTTTTAAATTAATTGAAATATTAGTTAGGACACCCATTTGCTAGTTCCTGTTTCGAGCTCATTGTAAATATGCTGTGCTTTCCTTAACAATGATGAAGGTCTTACTTACAAAAACATCAGTTTATCACTAAACAAGCTGTATATTTATATTGCTTCCTAGGACATACTTACTTCTATCATCAGAAGGATGGTGCTAAGATCACCTTGACCTGTGAAACATCTGGCTGGCAGATTGACAACCAAGTGGATTATAAAAACCAGAAGATGAGAACTCAAACGGGTCCCTGTTCACAAGGATGTGTTGGAGAACAGAACGAGCAGGTGGATTCTGGAGAAGATGAAGGAGGAACATGCCATATAGAAGCAAGAAGTGGATTCTATACTTGTGTCCATGATTGCAATTCTCAGTACCCACTCAAACCTCACTCTGATGTTGTAGCTATTGGAGATACACGATGTGAGTTGATATTTTATACGATGAAGATAATGAAAAAAAAGCTGTTTCTATTTCATATAGAATGAACAAATACACAGTATCAGTATACCAATTACAATATTTACAAATATTTTCTGAGATTGTTTTACTGATGACATATTTTACGTGTTTACAGCTGAGCATGTGCTGCCAACTCAACAGAATGTGATTGAAGGGTCACCCATCCTTCTAAACTGTTCCTTCCCAATCGGCCCAAATCGGCACTATGTGATCTACTGGCTGAAGGTGAACAGTGGGAATGGGAGAGCCACCTGCATATCTTCCCACAGCAGGGAGGGCCACGATCACCAGATCTGCTCAGAAAACGCACGCTTCACCTCACTGGGTCCTTCAGAACATCACAGGGGCAGGAGCTATAATGTCAGTACTAACAGCAGCCGGCTTAGCGACAGCAGTGTTTACGTGTGTGTCCTGAACAAGGGACAGAACAAAAGCCAGAGGGAAGGCAACAATGATGTACAGAACACACAGGACACAAGTGTGCCGGACACAAAAGACAGAAAAAAAGACTGGATTATAATACGCAACATCACAGTCAGTGTAACAAGGAACGGTGCTCCAAACCCAACCTGGAAAACGCCAGGTAAGAGCACATTAGCTCCACACTGACCGTGATGCATGACACAGTTATTATCATCATTATTATCAAGATGTTTACATCATAAAATGTTGTAGTATCAATGTTAGGCGTGTCGGCAGCAGCGTGAATAGCAGTAGTTGTAGTTGTGGTAGCAACAGCAGAAACAATAGCAATAGTGGTATTTGTGGTAGGCAATAGTCGGTAGTAGTAAGGCTGTTTTGAGTCCGATGCCAGTATGTTGAGATCAGTGATTGAAATGCATTCTCAGCTGGAGAGTTAAAACACAGGACTGCTCACTGTATGGGTCTCTTGTTTCTGAACTGCAGGAGCTGATGTGGGCTGGTATGTGGCTGGTGCAGTCCTGCTCATTCTGGTTGCTGTCATACTTTTGCTTGCAAGAGAAAAAATGAAGAGCAATCAAGGTAACAGTTCATGCAATATCACAAAGTAGGGTTAGAAACCCCAAAATGCTAAATGCACTTTTTTTGTTTAGTTTATGGCCAGAGATGTTCGTCAGGGGTTAATTTTGTCCAGTTTCTCGGTTTTACAATCATGTTAATCTCAGAAACTTTGCTCTTATCTTGACATCCTGTTTCATATGTTCCTGTTTTAACAGCACGTCAATCTCTAATGATGCAAAGGTACACATTTTCTTCTTCATTCAGAGACAGTAAGAAAAGCAGCGTTATGTGTTTCTGGTGTTATTTTGTGCTCACTTTGTTTATGATATCTCCAGGAGTTGCCATGGGGACCAAGGCACCACTGACCCAGACTGTGAGTCCCTTCCCTCTGCTCACACACCGTCACCACCACGCACAGTGACATCACTTCTGTCCTGTCTCACACACTGTCACCACGCACAGTGACATCACTTCTGTCCTGTCTCACACACTGTCACCACGCACAGTGACATCACTTCTGTCCTGTCTCACACACTGTCACCACGCACAGTGACATCACTTCTGTCCTGTCTCACACACTGTCACCACGCACAGTGACATCACTTCTATCCTGTCTCACGACGAGTCGTATTTGAGTGACCAAATTCATTTTAATTTCAAAATTAATTTGAAGATGATGCCAAAACTAGTTTATAAAGCAAACCTAAACAAATATGGAAATATGGAAACTCGCACACCAAAAAAAGGCTCCTGTTAATAGATAGATAGATAGATAGATAGATAGATACTTTATTGATCCCCAGGGGAAATTCAAGGTCTCAGCAGCATACATACAACACAAACACATTCTTTAACAGCAGAAAGAGTAATTAAAGTATATAATATAAAAACACAACTAAGCAGTAAGGACAGTAGAAGATAAAGAATATGCTAAATATACTAAAATACAATTTATACGAACACTTAATACAATATGTAAAAATATACTAAAATACAAATTACAAAAATACAAATTATACTAGCACTTAATCTAAATTAATGTGTGCATGTTACACATATAAATGGGAGCTTTTTTTGGTGTAAATTTATTTTTTTTCTCTTACAGTTGCTTTGATTCTGCATTGAACAAATACACTGCCTGGCCAAAAGTCACACACTCTAATATTTCGTTGAACCGCCTTTAGCTTTGATTACGGCACGCATTCGCTGTGGCATTGTTTCCACAAGCTTCTGGAATGTCACAACATTTATTTCCGTTCAGCGTTGCATTAAAGCAACACCAAAGAGTTTTTTGTACTTTAAAATAATGTTTCCAAAATCGTTTCAGTGGTTCATCAACTCCTAACAGGGTGAACTGCACTTCTGCATTCGCTTCGCAGCCCTTTATCGGCTATAACCGCACTATGCAAGTTTGCCAGATCGGGTAGCGGATATGGAAGCGTAAGCGCTAGTTCTGTCAGGAAGACTTAATTGGTCACTCATCATTCATTACTTCCGTCCAATCACCTGTCTGCATCAGTCTTTATAATGACATGACTTTGCACCTGCCTGTTGCTTTCCGGTGCCGATTTTCGATGTTCCCTCCCTCCCTCCCCTAACCACCACCAGTTTGGCCTTGTCCAGACGTCCGGGGGGTAGGCTCCGCCACCTGCCGTTGCATTCCGGCAGGATCTGCAAGGTTCTGCACATTCAGTGACCTGGACCGAGGACGAGGCCTACGCCAAAGACTATCTTATTGTTGCTTATGTATTTTGTGTATCCTTTGATGGATTAAAACATGTTAACTTTCATTATACTTCCCTGAGTCTTTCTGATAGAACTGTAGTTCGATGGAATGAGACATAAGAAACAACAAATTTGACTTGCATCTGATGTTGCAATACATCGTACTTTCATAAAAACATGCAACATATTCTACCTTGTCTGTGGACATCGTTATTTGAAAAGCCAGTGCTGGATAAACAAATAGCGTGCGTGCGACAGAGGAAAGTTCTTCATAACGTTGCTGATCCTAGACCTGACCACCTGCAGCAATCCCAGATCATAGCACAGGGAGGCTCTTACCTATTTGTTTAGTTAAATCCAGGCGGTGACCTTTTTTTGGCCAGGCAGTGTATATTTGACCTTTCATTTTTTATAAAATGCAGCATTATGTCACTTTGGATAACAGGGTCTGCTAAATGAATGAATGTAAATGAATGAATGTATATTTTACACTGACCCCCGACACTGCTCTCCATAGGCTCTCCCTATGCAGTGGGCGTCCGGCAGCATGAACCGTACTCAGTAGTACACATCAGAACACAGCCAGACTGTGTTGGGTCCACTCCAGCAGGACCCAGTGGACCGTCCTCAGATGTGCCTGAACCATATTCAGTGGTTCAGCTCAGAACACAGCCGGACAGTGTTGGGTCCACACGAGCAGGACAGACTGCAGACGTGCCAGAAACCTATTCAGTCATCACCTATTCAACAACACAGAGTTAAATAGCAGGTATCTGGTTTAACCTTAACTTAGACTGACCTATACTGTTGAGCACCCTATTAAAAGGACCTGTACTAGACAGGAGAGGTGCTTGGAATAGTTATACTTTTTTAACTCTTTTGTTACTTCATTATAGTTTCTGACCTTCCCTGTTTTGTGTCACTGATTGTGTATTTTATCTCTGCTTTTATCATTGTGTAGTCCATTAATTACAATTGTGAAGTAAATCAGTTTGAGCTGTTTTGATGTTAAATAAAATGTTTCTTTATGAGTTAATTTTGACTAAACCAACGTTATGGCTTTTCTTTGTAAATGTTATCACATTTCATATATATATATATACATACACACACACACCACACACAAAATCCAGTTCTTGTTTGTAGTTTTGTAGTTATTTTAAGAAGTGGTGTCATATGCAGGAAGGAGCTTGGCAGAGTCTGAGTTGGGTTTAGATTAGGGGTGTCAAAGATACGGCCCATAACAGTAGATCATCAGGGGTGTCAAAGATACGGCCCATAACAGCCACCAGGGGGAGCAGATGGAAGGAGCACAAAACATTACAGATTCACATCCAGTTATCATCGACTATGTTATCATCAATATCTCTGTGATATGATAAACTACAATTAATCCTCACAAAACTACAATCTATCTGCACAAAACTACAATCTATCTGCACAAAACTACAATCTATCTGCACAAAGGAAGATGCAGAAAAGGGAAAATACTGCAGTTTGCTGCACCAACAATTACATTATGTTGGCGTAGCCATATACCGGTACTGTCTATGCTGGGGAAAAAGACTAATGTGGAAGGTAGGGCATTTCAAGACAGAAAGAGCAGTATATGACAGCAGCACATGATAAACCAATAAACCTATATGCCTTATTTGTATAATAGATATAGTATATCAGCAAACAAAAATCTGACAACCATGCAGAAAAAAATATAATGAGAAGTCCCTGTGAGGTCTCATTCAAATAAATCTGGCCCACTACTTACGAGTCTGACAACCCTGGTGTAGATGGTTTGTGTTTAACATTTGCTTTCTCAAATACATCACAAGGGGGTGCTGCTGCTACATGCAAACTACTCTACAACCTCTTGGAGCCTGTAATCTCATGTGTGTATAACAACACAGTGGTGTCATGCTGCACATGACTGCTGAGGTGTAGAGACGCAAATATCTGTCTTTTATAACATATTGGTACCAGTTTGTGTTCATGCACTTCAGTTGTTCTGTGTCTATGTTGCACTGACTGCAGTCCTCAAGAGAGGACACTTCATTACCTGAGATGCACATGCAGAGATAACGATAAACACAGGCTCTGCTTGACTTTTTAATTATTGAGAGGCAAAGGCATCATACAAAAGGAAAATTGAATACAATTTTAACAACAATAACACAAGGCAGGGGGTTCAGCACATCATCAGCTACAAATCCAGCAGCTGACAGGGACGCAGAGGAACTGAATGAGTTTTTTGCCGGTTTCGGGAGGAAGACATCGGAGGCAGCCACTTTACCTGCTCCAGCCCACAGCAACCACATCCTCGTGGTGGAGGAGCATGAGGTGAGGTGCACACTGGAGGCAGTGAACCCAAGGAAGGCTGCAGGGCCAGGCGGCGTCTCAGGGAGGGTGTTGAAGGAGTGTGCGGACTAGCTAGTGGGGGTCTTTACCAAGATCTTCAACCAGTCCCTATCCCAGTCCCAATCCACCGTCCAAATATAGCTCTCATTTATACTGTTAATACAGTACATACATATGTGCAAAATATCACACACATTAAAAATTGGAGATTTTTTGGTGTGCAAGTTTTCATATTAATCATGCATGACATCTTTTAGGTTTGCTTTATAAACAACTAGTTTTCACATCCTCAATTGTGTCAAATACAAACTTATCTCTCACAAACTTATCTCTCATCTCTCAAGAGGGTTTTACTGTGCATGATATTGACAGTGTGTGAGAGGTGACTCAGTCTGGGTTAGTGGTGCCTTCTTTCCCATGGCAGCTCTTGGAGATATCATGAACAAAGTGAGTACAAAATATCACCAGAAACACATAACACTGCTATTTGTATTACTGTCTGAATGAAGAAGAAACTGTGTACCTTTGCATCATTTGAGACCAAAACAGGAACATATGAAACAGGATGTCAAGATAACAGCAAGCAGTATGACTGCAAGCAGAATGACGAGCCACATACCAGCCCACATCAGCTCCTGCAGTTCAGAAAGAGACCCACACAGTGAGCCGTCCTGTGTTTGTAACACTCTGACTGAGAATGCATTTCAATCACTGATCTCAACATACTGGCATCGGACTCAAAACAGCCTTACTACTACCAACACAAATACCACTATTGCTATTGTTGCTGCTGTTGCTACCACAACTACAACTACTGCTATTCACACTGCCGCTGTCACTGCTGCTGCCTAACTGACTAACATTGGTACTACGAACTCTTATGATGAAAACATCCTGATAAGAATGATGATAATGACTGCGTCTGTGTCATGCATTATGGTCAGAGTGGAACTAATGTGCTCTTACCTGGCTTTTCCCTGGTTGGGTTTGAAGAAGCTCTGGAACATACAATATCTAGGCCTAATCTAGAACATATCTGGGCCGAATCTAGAACATACATTCTGTGCTTGATCTATTCTAGAGAGCATATATACTGTATGCCTGATGTGGGATGAATTGATATCAGATCTAGAATGGGTCCACTCTAGAATCAGACATTGCCTCTGGTGGGAACCGTTCAGAACCCTCCCTGAATTCTGTGTTCCTGGTGCAATTCTGATCTGAGGCTGAGGGGGGCGCCAGAGGCTCACATTACTGTGCCATCACCTGGAGTGCCAGAAGTGAGAAGTAAAGAAGTCACTCTGTAGTTCACCATCAGAAGTAGTCACTGGTGTGAACCTCCTTTAATTAAACTGACTGGAATCAAGAGGTTGTCAGAGCAACAGTGACACCATCTGACACACACACACACACACACACACACACACACACCGAGAGAAGTAAAGTGGTCACTCTGTGGTTTACCTCTGTGGGTCACTTTTGACATTCATTCATTGCGATGATATGATGACTACTAGCTTACTATCTACTACTGAAAAACATTCATCTTGAATAGTTTTTCTTTTAGCGAAAATTAAAAAAACGGGTCAATTTGACCTGAACACAAGGGTTACCCTATTAAAAGAAGTCCAGTACTAGAGAGGTGCTAAGTGGACATTTGTAAAGGAGTTGTAAATTGTTTCACTCTTCTGTTTCCTTATTGTCTGATCTTCCCTGTTTTGTGTCACTGATTGTGTGATTTATATCTGCTTTTCTTATTGTGTGATCAACTCATTATGATTTTTTGTTGTTGTGATGTAAAGCACTTCTTTGAGCTACATTCATGTGAAATAAATTATTTATGTTCTTGGATATAACATTAATTTAATTAATGTCTTTTCATTAATGCAATTAATTAAGAAATGGTGACATTATGACAGGGGTTTGTGCTGGGTTTCGATGGTTTGGGTTCGACATTTGCTTTCTCAAATGCATCACAAGTGGGAACTGCTGATATATACAAACTACAGTCTAAAACCTTTTGAAGCCTGTAATTTCACATGTGTATTATAACAAAGAGGTGTCATGCTGCACATGATCTCTGATGTTTCAGGGAAAGAGGGCAGTGTAATTGGGTCTGTCTATCTTTCTGTTTGCCTTTTCACATAACTAAAAAAGTACTGATCTGATAGACTTCAAACTTTGACTGAGGGTCACCACATCTCAGGTCTCCTATGATTCGATCATCAGATTTTTAATCCTTCTTGCAGAGCATCCTAGCTATGACTATGATATACGCCATAAAAAGGTTGATTTTGTTATACCTTACAAGTCATGACATGAACGATAACTTTCAAAATGACTATCTAAAATTGAACATGAAAAGACACCAGCATAGTGGGCAGTAGGTAAGCAAGAAGAAAACTGAAATTCCAAAAGCTGGATAGAAATGTGGAAATGGTCAAACATATACCCTCAAATCAGCACATTTTTTTGTCTGCAAAAGGAGAAATCTTGAAACTAGAAACAACAGCAAGACCAGAGTATCCAAATGTGGTATTGGGCAAGTGACGGGGGGACCTGGTCAACAAGTACCAAGCAGTGAAGGGTGGGGGGCACTAAATGGCAAAAACAATGACTGTGTGTGTATAAAGAAAAAATACAGTATATGGCTGGTGTTTCAGGTTCATTATCCGGAGATGAGAGACCAGAGCAATAGTTTCACAATCAGGGCAATCACAATCACAAGGCCTAAAAATAAAGGCTTTTTATACAATATATATATATTTTTTTTTCTCCTTGAGTTGGCAAACTTTTAAGTAAGATTGGTTAAGTAAGTTTTATCATATCTCATAATAATTACCAAATATTCATACAAATATTGAATATGATTTTTTCTCTTGACCAATATGTTTGTTCTGACTGAAACTGTCACATGCCAAAAGGTTGCAAGACAACATGAAACATGGAATCAAAAAAAGAAGTGTTTTCATCTTTTATATACAGTTAAGAATTGAATGTTGATTTTCTCTTGACCAATATGTTTGTTCTGATTGATCTAGATCTTTTCCTCCAGAATCTTAATGTAGCCCCCTTTTTTACCGTTTACTTTGAGAAGGTCACCAGGTCCCGTCCCCCTATATATATATATATATATATATATATATATATATATATATATATATATATAATAGATACACACATTGTAATATATACACTGTATATTAATATAGCCTATACTATACACTATTTTACAATCAATGGTTATTATGATGTATGAAGTTTGATGCATATCTGAGGTATTTACTCTGCTAAGTCAGTTCAAGCAGGTCAGCTAAACTTCTTAACTTTTTGATGGAAATTCTGCCTATATTTGAAATATTAAAAATTTTGATATGATGTGTTGATTGTTTGATACGATGTGTTGAAGTGATGTTGTGTTCATGAAGTGATTCTGTTAATGTGAGCATTTATAAGGTGATTTCACTGACAAGGTAAAGGTGATTAAACTGAAAAGTTGTGTTATCTTGAGCAAGGAATGCAGGTTTGGGTTTAGTTTCATTAATGTTGCTGCCCATACAAGGTTTATTGTGCCTCAGATGGCTTTTCAGACTAGAGACCTCACTGTCAGTGTGGCTCTGCTAGAAAATAAGAGGGACGTTCAAAATCACCAACAAAACCTCAACATGAAAAGATACCAACATCGTGTGTGCAAAGAGAAATGGAATCCAAAGGCTGGATAGAAATGCGGTAGTGGTAGAAATGGCAAAAACATTTTTTGCACATTTTTGTCTGCAATAGACAATGTCTGAAACTTAGTGGGTGAACAAAAAGGAAATGGAAAATCCAAAGGCTGGATAGACATGTGATAGTGGTAAAACATTTAGCTGAAATCAGCACATTTTTGGACCTGGCATCTGACTAAACTACTGTAGCAGCAACAGTGAAATTAGCAACACTAATGTCAGTTTAGGATGGCATCTAATGCTAACCCTCAGGGTAATGAACAACAGCAACTAAGCAGTTGTGGGAGTTGGATTTTGAGGACTTAGACAACAACTGTTTGTCCAAGCTCATTTAAAGGCTATAGTTATAGTTAGGGCAGGGGAACTGTTAATTTAATTAACTAGGAATTTGCTATCAAGTGTGTGAATTTGAGCCAATTTGAGCCTAAAGCCTATTTTCAGCTGACACGTTCAAGCTTGTTTATCAATAAGTGAATCATTAATTTATTTGTATTATTTTAGTTAGGATGGAACAGTAAATTAAAAGGTTTCTACAGAGGTCCCAAATATCAAGCTTACAGCTCACTGGGATAATGCAATGGAGGAGGCCAACAAGTGCAAGAAACACATGCAGCCAATGTGCAATAACATGACTGGAAAGCAAAGGTCCAACTGGTTTATAGGCAGCAGAGTTTTTGAAGGCATAGGTTACCATCTTCTGAACTACCTCAGGAGATGGGAGTGAGAGGGAAGGCCCACTGGCCGTTTACATGGACACGTTTAATCTGATTACAAGTAATAGCTCAATCGGAATAAAAATGCTTCAAGCACATTAACTGATCATATTCAGCCCAATTTGATTCAATTTTCAATCGGATTGAGAAAGGTACTGTACTCCATTCTGAAAATCTGATCGATTGAAAAATCCACCCATGTACTGTAAACAGGTAGTCTACTCCGATTGTTGGAGTACATAGGCAGGTCAATATATGAAAAAAAAACACCTAACCTCAAACAAATTGATACAAAAGGTTTTTCAGCTGATTATGATACCATTAGATGTACAACATATAAAAAATCTAGGGCAATTCCATGCAAAGGTCATCCTTACCATGGAAAAAAAAGTTGTGCATACGCAAATAGAACTGTTGTTAAAATCTTCATTTAGGTCTATATTTTATTGTTTGTAACTGATCTGATTGAATTTGATGGAGAATCACACTCTTTTTACATCATAAATATGGTGTGCAACCATATACAGAAACAACATTTTTCACATGGTAATATTATACATATTTAAAAAGTGGATAAATGGACCCAAGGTTCAAACAAATTGTGTCATTTGACAAATTCCAGATTGACAAGGGAATGGTAGAGTAATGTCTATGCTCAGCTTGCCTTTAAGAGCACAACTCCTTACATTTGTAAGGCTTTTGTTTTTAAGTCAGCAAGTTCCATGGCCATGTCACATCCATAACGTTTTTATAGGAAAAGTTTATTCTACACATACAGTGTTGATGCGACAATGTCCATAGTGTCTGTGCAAAGCTGATTTATATCAATGTAAAGTGTGATGACTAAATTGTGCCCCTTTCTTACTTTTAAAACCTTTAATGGTGCGTTATGGATGTGACGTTATGGATGTTACATAATGTGAATTTACAAGACTGGAGACTTTGTTATACCTCAAAGCCGATAAAACGTCTGTTCTAGTGGCATGTCAGTTTTAACGCATTTCACCTTAGTGTTTAGGCCTACAATTGACATTTCAAAGATTATTAGGTTGATCAAAACCACAAGGAGGCCTTGCCTAACTATTAGCAAAACAAACATAATATTAAAATACCTCCAGTGATTAGCCTAGCCATAGCCTATTTTCAAGTGGCCTACTGTAATAACGAAAATCTGAGCGATTATCTTCCTGTAACTGTCATAGTGTTGTTGTACAGTAACTGGATTATCGTGTTAGCTGGTGAAGATGGCTGACTTTGCAGCTGGAGTTAACATAGCAACCTCCTTCTGTTGCAGATCTGTTCAGCCTGCCGCTCACGTCTGCTTAACACAGTTTAGTTTTAAATGTGACGCGATATGCCAGCATTTGAAGTGTCAGGTCCTCTGTAGCTAATACCCACAGAGTAACATTAGTAACGGCAGCAATAAACTAGATGTACCGCATAGCGGTACAAAATATGACCGCCTCTCAGTCCTGCATATTCTCTTCGCAAAAATAAATCACGCTTGTCAATTTGTCTCCATCTCCTACTCCTGCAACTCATGTGCATGTAAATGAGTGTGTGCATATGTGAGTTTGCTTTTGTTTATAAGAGTGTGTGTGTGTGTGTCTGTGTGTGTGCATGTGCGTATGCGTGCCTGTGTTTGTGTGTTTATGTGTGTGTGTGTGTGCGTGTGTGTTTCCATGCGCACATGCGTACACTCTTAAAAATGCTGGGTTGGAAACAACCCAAATTGGGTTATTCCTAGCCCAGGTACCTGGGTCACTATTGGACCGACCTCGGGTTGGGTTAAAATAACATAATCCATTGGGTTGGTGACTTCAACTCTAAATTGGGTTACTTTTATCAAACCAACTATGGGTCATTCTTACTAACATGATGGGTCAAAATAACCCAGAAAAATGGATATGACCTACCAGCCCATTACTGGTTCATATTTACCTCTCTGTTGGGTTATATATTTGACCCACTATTGGGTGTTCTGTTTTTTTGCTTATGGATTTCCAAAAACATATTTCTTTACTTTATTTTACTTATGTACATCAAGGTGAAATAGGGCTGAAAAAATCAGCTGAAATAGACATAGGAGAATACATTATATTAATTTTTATATTTTTTATTGATTGCCACAAATGGGCTACAGTACAAAAGTAAAAAACACTGTTTAATTTCATTCAAACACTGTTTCACTGTTTCATTTCATTTTGAACAACAATTTTACTAAAATCTAAAAAACATTTTACAAAAAACTCAAAATCAAAAAAACTTTTTACAAAAAAAACAATTAACTAGCAATGCTCATAGTACAGTAGTGTAGTGACAACAGTAGAGAGAACTTGTCCAAAATACCTGTGCATCCTGCAGGAGCTGATCTGGAAAATCTTTGACCTGTGGAAAACAGAAAAAATATAGGTGTTAACAAAAATACAATGGATGAAATGTGTCTTGTCTGAAACAGGCAGCCAGCTACTCTAGTGACTTCTCTCTCTCAGCCTCTAGCCTACCATAACACAGAGTAAAAAGTATAGACACATGAAACACATCATACACTAAAATATGTCTTACTTTGAGGGATCCTGTGTGGAAGGTCTGGACGGGATAGATGGGACACTTGAAACACAAAGATTAAAAAGGTTAAAACAAAGATTAATGATTCTTTTAGGTAATCAGTGTCAGATCATATCGGATTCAGTCAGAATGACGTATGAATGAGGGCAGCCTTTTTGCACTCTGCTCCTACGAGAGAGAGAGATTAGAGAGAGAGAGAGAGAGAGAGACTTTTCTTCCTACCCAAATTAAAACCGAAACAGGCAGCCAGCTACTCTAGTGACTACCAAGTGGAATCTCTATCAGCCTAGTAGTAGAAACATTGTCTTTAATATAAAGATACCTGCTAGCCACCATGCTCTCGGGTCAAACTAACTTGACTGTATGTAGTTTTAGACTAAGACAGCTAGTTTGATTGCAGGAGAACAGACTAGACTGTACAGGTCATGTAACCGAAATGAGCCTTTAATTGCTTACAAAGTTGCTTTACAGACTCTGTTCTGTGTCTGCGTGTTAATTAACTTACATTCAGGAGAGCTCATCACTGGGTGTCTCTTGTTGCCAATCATCTTGTGCCACTAGGAAATACAGAAAAAGGGCCCGTTACACAAATAACAGCATCACCCAGGTCCAACTAACAGAACTTAACGAGTGACCCCACACCTGTGGTTCTCAAACTTTTTCTGTAATTTTTGTCATTCTCCATTTTGAATAGGAGTGTGCTGTGTATTTTGTGTGTGTATTTTGTGTGTTCTCCATCTGCATGCTAAATAGTTTACGTTCAGGAGAACCCAGCCCTTCATATTTGGCTTACTTCTGCCAATTAACCGTTGTCACTATGAAATGATAACATACATTACATGTAAAATATCTTACTATCGTTAGTCTTCTGAAGGAGCTCTGGAAGAGGGTGGTGTGGAGGCCGCTGTAACAGTCCTTCGTTATTATCCGGTGTCACTCAACAGCAATTGTTTTTTACTGGATGTATTGTACAGCTCAGCTGTGCTGTTGCCGTTTTCATTGCTGTGCTGCTCAATAATGGAATAATAACCATAATTTAGGTAAAAATTGAAATCACAATTATTTAGCCTAAACCAGGAGTTCTCAACATTTTCTATCCCATGGCCCACCTAGACATACTTGTAACAAAACAGGGCCTGGTAAATAGCCTATTGTTAACATACTGTATGTGAATGTTAGCCTCTTATATTGACCTGGGTTAAGATGAGTTGCATGTGTGGCAATTACTCAGCCCACTGACGTTAGTTTATCTAATTGTGATAAACTTGACGTACTGTTCACTCCAATAATTTTGTTTTTCTTTATTTTCTAGAGTAACTGTACATGGCTATGAAACAGACACACATAGTAAATGTAGGGAACAAACAGGGATATACATTTTGATTAAATAAGGGATTGATGAAGCAGTGGATTTCAGTATGTAAGGCAATGTTTGAGTAGTAGGCTAGTTAGATCTATCTGCTCATATATTGTGTTCCTGATGACAAACTTCACATGACTGAGACCAAAGTGAACTTCAGCTAAGAACCCAATTATAGATGCTAGGGTGATGATGGTCAAGGTTTTCGTGTGTACCTGTGTTGCAGCTGTAAACTGGGCAGGATCTGGAATATGAGTGGGGCTGAACATTGCCTGTGGAACAGATAATCATGTACGGAGCATTAGTTTATAGACAATTTGAGGACCTTGCTATCAATACATTATATGACAAATATGTAGATTGTGATCTAGGCTACTGTGCAATGTGAATGTAGAGGATGTTTTTGTGAATGGACCGAGTCAAAAAAGCTAAATTACGTCCGAAGCGCCACTTCTAAGCTTGCGTTGTTGTTTTCAGGTGAAATGGCCTTTTGATGCTAGGGGCACTACTACTTTTATACATGATCGCATCAAATCGCTAGTGCTATTTTAAAAACACTAAGTCCAAACCCTTTCATTTTAGTAAACTATGTGTACACGAACAATGTTATCAATGCTCGAGTTCATGTGTAGAGACACTGATAATACTTCGATCAAAGTTTCAAGTTGTGTCGAGCCTTCGTGTTAGATTTTGACACGATCATGTATCAAAATAGTAGTGCATTCAAAAGGCCACGCCCACCCGAAAACGACAACTCATAGAAGCTTAAAAATGGCGCTTCGGACGTAATTAACGTTATGGTTTTAAACTAAAGTTTGATTCAGGTACGTTCCCAAAAACACCCTAGGCTGCATTTTGGCAGAGTTACGCTTGAAGTTCTGCTTTACTGTTTCTGTTCTGTTTAAATTGAACGTAAATGCCAAATATGTAGTCTAACCTCTAGTCCCTCAGATTCAAAAGAAGTGCCGAACTTCACCTCTGCTATGACTCCCTGCTATGGCCAGCGAAGTGGCAAGCTAACGTTAACGCTAACTAGCTAGCTTCTACCTACCTAACCTTAGCTGAAAACACATCCCGTTAAAGCACTTTCTAACCACAACAGACGTCATAGAATACAGTATCTGATTAAAAACACTTCTACAATGAGTTTACTTATGTGTTATCCTAAGTTAGCAATATATATATAGGCCTACAGTATGTACGTTAGCAGCTAGCAGCTAACATAACCAAATAGCTTGAAAAATAGCTTGTGTAGCAACGTTAACGTTACCGTTAATGTTAACCTTATTATAACGTTACTATCTCCAAAAAGTTAGCCTACACCGGATTAGTCTATGCATTCTACCAAATATCATATCATATCATATAAATTTGTGGCATACGGATTTTACACAAGTTCAACATACCTTCGCGCTTTCACTGCCGTCTTGTCGCTTGATGTGGAAGACCAACGGTTGCAATCAAAGATTCTAGAACACTGTTCCACGCAGGGGTACAAGACTGTTGTCTGGTAGACTATTATAATGACCAATGACTGGGTTAAAATTACCCAGGCACTGGGTGCATTACATGACTTTTTGTGCTCTCAGCCACTAACCCAGCATCTGGGTCTTAACAATAACCCAGCATGGGTTATGATAACCCAATAAAAAGTAAAAATGTCATTAACCCAGTGCTTTAGTTAAAATAATAACCCAGCACTTTTAAGAGTGTATGCGTGCCTGTGTGTGTGTGTTTATGTTTCTGCATTCATGTGGGTGGGTGTTTGTGCGTGTGTGTGTGTGTGTGTGTGTGTGTGCTTGCCTGTCTGTATGTGTTTATGTGTGTGTGTGCTTGCCTGTCTGTATGTGTTTATGTGTGTGTGTGCTTGCCTGTCTGTATGTGTGCGACTGTGCGTGCGTGTGTGTGTGTGTGTGTGCGTGTGTGTGTGTGCATGTGCGCGTGCATGTACTTTATGTGTGCAAATCACAAATGAGTGGGTATGGGTTAGGTTGATGTGGGCTCTTGAGACTAACATACCATAAATATTTTGTCATCTTGGGTGCAACGGTTCAGGTAGGGCTAGTTATTTAGGGGAGTGGCCACCAAGTTTCATGTTCCCTGGTGTTTCAGTAACCCGGGAATCACTGACCAAAATTGATGACGGTAAAAAAATATATATATATATTTTTTATATTTTAAATGACTTGTTGTCCTGATTCTTCCTGTGGATCTTATTGGGCACTGAGGAAGCAATAATTTCATCGCTAGTTTTTCATGATTACTATTTCAATTGTTTCATATCAAAATTCACTACTTAATTATGTGTTTTATGTAGTTTGTCGAGGACTGGTTCAGACACGTCACATCCATAACGTGAAACCGTCACATCCATAACGCCAGTTTTTCCTACATAATGCATTACGAAAATGACGCATAGTTTCAAAAACACACTTTTTGTGTTCATTCAAGTGTCCTTCATGCTACATATATCATAGGTTCGGCAGTTTCCTTCAAAATTCACAGAGTTTGTAGAAAACCTGTAATCTCTCACAAAAGTGTGTCCATTTCATGTCACATCCATAACACTGATAAAATGCCTTGTATTCTTAGGATGAAATTGATTATATGAAATTTGAGGATTTCTCAGTATTCAGAGGACAGAGGTTACATTAAAAGTTATGCAAATTAATTCACTGATACTAATTTTGCCCCCACTCTAAGGCATTTTGTTTACCAATATGAGTCCAATTGTCACATCCATAACGCTGGAACTGCCCTCTAGTCAAATCTGACCCCAGTAAAGGGATAGCCGCCAGAAGCTAATTTTGGCTATATCTGAAGCATTATTCAGCCTAGGAAAGTATTTTTGGTGTTTAATCTCATTTAGAGGTCACTGAATCATATATATCACACTAAAGTATCAGTCCAGCATTTTCCAAGACTTATAGTCATTGGCCTCTTGCCCGGGGGTTTGACTGATAGCCTGTCTGTCCAGTCAGAGGGGCCTGTACAATGCCCCTAAAACAGTAATCAGACAGCACAGTTTATGTAAGTGAATGCAGGAAAATTGTGAAGGCACCATGGGCTATATCTGATATTACATAATATTCTTGTACTGTATGCAAGATAGTTAGCTTGCAAGCTCATTTCTGACAAACTGGAATTTTTAATCTTGAAGGAAGTACATCCTTAATTAAAAAATGCCACCCTAAAAAGATGGTTTTGGTGTAACAAGCGGTCATGAAATTAATTATAATCTGTTGAATTGTAATCAGTCCATCCTTTTCCACAACTTCCCAACCATGCTTCCAATTCAGTCTACTCAAAGCCTATGGAGCATAATCATTTTATTCTACTAGTTTTCAACCTATTCTTTTTCCCCCACGACTTTCTAATAGTGATTCAAGTACAGTATGCAAACGAATTGACAGCATAGGGAGATACATTCTACACTTTTTCATCAAAAATGAGTGCCTTGCCTACAAACATAATCACGTTTTTATAGGCTGTATGGTAAAATGCTTTCAATACATATAATATATTTTAACTTAATTTATCAATTAGTTTCCACAAAATTCACCAGAAGTCATCATTTAAGGGGTTATTTTTCAAATGTTTCGTCATGGGGGAGCATGCCCCCCAAGCATTTGGGAGGCCCAAAATAATTTTGTGCCATGGGACCCAAATTGGGCACCGGATCAATAACTACCATTTTTGTCAAATGTGACCACCTATTTTTGAAGGGGATACCTTGACTGGCAAAGTATGTGAGACAGCAAGGGTGTGTGTGTGCGTGTACTGTGTATGGTAGTGGGCCTATTTGGAAGAAAATCCAGGGCCTTCTTTTAGTCCCAGTCCGTACCTGCCCTTCCTTAATAATTCCATATATTGTACAAAAAACCTTTAGTAATGTATAAGGACCATATACATTATATTTATTTCTTACTCTTTATACACAGAGGAAATATATACAGTACACAGTATTAAAAAAAACACAGATTTTAGTTTTTGTTCTGGTTTGTTGCTTTGCCAGTGTCACAGTGACCAATCTTGTGGGAAATGCTGTTAATAGAGACATTGTTTCCCAGCAGGCTACAGATGGGCATGTCCGTCAGAAGCTGATGGCAGATCCACAATGTGGACAGATCACTGAAACACTTGATGCATGATGAAATTATCTTTAAACTTGATTAAGAATCCCTTGAAATTTGGGCACCTTCTCAGACAGAGCAGGAATAAAACTAAGATATCTATCTACATCAGATGAGTGACATGGCAGCATTCTATCCTTCATGATTCTGTGTGTCTCCTCGTACATCTCCTCAGTGAAGTGACCTCCTCCATTTCTCTTCACCATCGCATCTATTTTCCTCACCAGCTCCACAACTTGAGTGTAGTCGCTGCTCTTGTTGTTGAACACATGGTATTTTCCACCACAGCTTTGTATCACCTGCCTCAGTTTGACATGACCAGTCTCCACGTATGTTTCGATAGTCTGACCCTCCAGTTCATCAGCACGAGTGAACAGGATCACCGTGTAGTCTGCAGCATTTTCTCCAAAGAGTTCCTGTAGGGCTCTGACTGCATTCTGTTCTTCCCTACTGAACCTCCCCACTGCAATTACCAGCAGGAACACATGTGGTCCTGGACATGAGTATTTAATGCATTTCACTATCTCTTTTTTAACATCATCTGCACCTGTATCTGTCTCTAAAATACCAGGTGTGTCAATCACCTCAATCTGTCTCGGACTACTAATACTCACTCTCACACAAGTTGCTGTGACCGGGTTTGCTGAGACTTTTGATGTAAATACATTCCTCCTCAGAATGGTGTTGCCTGCAGCACTCTTCCCCACTCCAGTTTTGCCAATCAGCACGATTCTCAGGGGATCGATCACCTAAAAATACATATCATGATACATATCAACTTCTACTGGTGGAATGGTATTTTTAACTAGGAATTTGAATAGCTGTTGTGTAGTGTTATTGTGTAGTATTATTAAGATGCTGTATTGCACCACTGGCTGGTGGGGTGGCTTTTAAGTAAGGGATACGGTTGCCACTGTAAAGCAAAGGAAACACGCGGTTGAAAAAGAAGCTCACTAGTTCAGCTTGTTGCACAACTTTCGTTGGCCCTATAACAGCAATAGCAGGACAGTTATCTTGTTTACAGTTGATTCCATTGTTGCGAAGCCTGCCTCCAGGCTCAACCGTCGTCCTACTATCGTTGTTATAGTTACCATTCATAAGCATTGACATGGAACGGCGATTAAACTTTTTTTACCAGATCTACTTCATACAGTAGGTGTCCCGTTATTCAGAATTAAAAGCCACCCCGCCAGCCAATCAGAAAAGAGTATTTCTTCTCTCCGGGTGATAATTCCTCCGCTGTGCGTCAGGGAGTTCTCTCGCCCTCGTCCATTAATTCCGTATAACAGGACAATAGCGTAAAATATCGATGTTTCACAGCTAAGGTTAATCAGAATCCTGGGATATGCCCGCTTGAAAACGGGAGAGATGAAACTAACGACTGGCATTTGGCCATAGCAACCATCCATTTAGAACTAGTAACAGCAGTTTGTCCTGCAAGTTGAGAAATTTGTTGATATGTGGCGGAAAGAAGTAGTTCTACAAACAAGACATTTTTAGTGATTAAAACATTCAAATTATAACAGGAAATGAACACAGCGCAAGTGGCAACAGTGGAATAAGCGGGATAATGGACTCCATGGTGTTCAGTTCACAGAAATAAATGCACTTACGAGGTGTATACCGCTGCGCGTCAGGGCCGTTTTATAACCTTGAAAATGCATTTATTTCTGTGAACGGAACGGCATGTTGTCCAATATCCCTTACTGATATAATATTAAATGCAAATGTACAACTCTGTACAAGGAAATTCTGACATCCGATAGAGGAAAAATTACTTGAACGCATCGTCGGTTCGGATTTTAAGCTCGGAGACTCGTGCGGAACTCTTGTGCCCCGAAGTACCCGACTTGATGTCACAATCATGTTCTCCTACCACAGCAGTCTCCCTTACTATAACGCAACAAGCGAGACATTCTCGCCCGAGACATTCTCTTTCTTGCTCAACCATAAGCAGTTCTAATAACTTATTTATGCGTTTCCTGTAAAGACTAAACAAAACGCAATCATGTTACAGGGGGGATCAATATTTGTTTTCCGAGCTGATCTCATGAATACACTATTTTTGGAGGTCAGGATTTTAAAGGAGTAATCCAGCGAGTTTTCGCATATATCTCCATTTCTCGAGGTCACAGAGTACTGTCGGTACAAAAAAATGACAACAAACGATTTTACCTAGCTTCAGTTGCTACAGACAGCAGCTAATGCAGCCAGGCAGCTACAGCGCTACAAAATAAACTAAATGATAATGGGGGCAAAACTATCTCAAAAAGATTTGTACATGCTCAAAAATATATGCACAAATAGACATGTATTTGTAAATACACAATTATACAAATAAATAAATAAATAATTTACAAATATTCATTGATTCACACGCACACTTTGCTATCCACAAATATACAGTATAAGACTATTTGTAAATATATTATACTTTAAGGTGTGTTTGCATAGAATGTCATTCTTAAATCTGCATTTCTGTGTGTGAAGTGTTGATTCTGCATTTGACAGCTCGTGACCAGTACATGCATCCAGCATTGTGCGTGTGGATCTATTTGTTTGTGGATCGAATCTGTGCAGAAAGAATGTCTCAAAATTCATGTCATAGAAAGCCACACCCATTCTGAGGGGCAAACAGTCAACTCGGTCTCCATTGACTTTGTAGAGCAAGATCCATGGCACTTCTCACTTCTAACAAAAGAATGAAAAATACCTATAAGCTACAGTGGTCTTTCTTGTATAACAGCTTATATTATGGTGAAATCGATGTGGATAAAGCAATACACAATGTATTAACATTGTTACCAGGTGACTTAGAGATAGGTAATGTTAGCCTACAGCAGCTATCGTTAGCTAACTAGCAGACGGTTTAGGCTTCGTGGCTGTCTATTGCAAGCCACACAAATAGTTGGAACAAGAAAATAACACGCCCCTCAGTAGGGCTGTATCAATATGCGATTCAAAACCAAAATCGCGACACTCATTTCCACGAACCGCGGTGTCGCGTGTGAGAAGGCATAATCGTGACACACCCTTTCTAGTGTTCCACGCAGCGCTTTGCAGCTTACGCGGCCTCATAAGCAACACACATCTCTCGCTTTACTTACAGGTAGCCTACGTTGTCACTGCTGCAGAGGTTGCTTTTCACACGGTTAAGCACCACGAAAGCTACAGGTCAATGGACTGCACATCGGGCTTGTTAAGAAAGTTTTTCACAGATTCTCCAACAGCTCAAAAATTCTCAAGTGCTCGAACAAAGAATCAATTGTAAAGGCTGTGATAGCCTAGCCTAGAAATCTAGACGCGCCCCTAGCGGCAGCAAATTACATTTGCTGCCAGGGCTAGTCTAGCAACTCTCCGTTGGCTTATGAGCTCCAGAAATCGAAACTAAATCAGGCCAATGAAATCGTGTATAGAGTCGTTAGGTGGGCTTAACATAATGATTGATGGCAGAGTTGCAACGGTTTGGCTTGAATTCCCTGCTACTTGAAAACAAATAAGATGGATGTTGCTGTTGGCGAACAGTGTGACACGAGTTAAGCTTTTATTAAGTTGGCAAACGTTTGAACTAGCCAACTAGCTCCGCTGGTGGGAAACGCATGGGACTCATAGCGCTGCCGCTGTCCTATTGTGTGCAGAGGGAATTTGAAAGACAACTGATTATCCTGCCCCTCAGACTGAGTACTGCGAAAGGTGAGTGCCCAGACCCTACATTTTAATGTGGGTCTGGCTCGTCAGGCTAGTGATAGCCCCACATTCTGTTGAAGTTGCTCTAGTTTTATGTTCACTAATTGTGTGTTCCCTGTCAAAAATGACCGCTGCATTATGACTTGTTATAAATCCATAGTAACACATATTAGCATCTAATGTTGTGATGGACCTTTGTATCAATGTATGTTCTATTGGACATTACAAGTTTTGAACTCCCATTTGTTATTTATGGCCTGCAGGCCTCATTGACCTGAGCTCATGCAAGTCAAAAAGGGGAAGATTCTATTGGGGAAAGGTTACAGTGGGGGCTGGCATAGAAGCAAAGAGGGGGAGTGAAGGGGTGGGGGGTGGAGGGTTACAGTGCTGGCCAAAAGTATTGGCACCCATGCTAAAGTTGACTGAAAAGAGGAATATAAAATCATCTTTTGGAAATTGATCTTAATGCCTTAAGTGAAAAATGAGGACATATCTAACCTTTAAGGACACCAATTTAGTGAATGAATAATATTAGCTGGTTTGATTTATCAATCTCTAGGTATGGTGAAGGGTATGTGATGATGTGGGGCTATTTTAATTCCAAAGGCCAAGGTAACGTTATCAGGATGCACAGTATTCTGGATCCATGAAATAACTGGCCTTTAAAAATAAAAATCTGCCTGTCTCTATGGGAATTTAACATAGGGGTGGGAATACTTATGACCCCTGTATTTTAAGGAAGAACATTTATTTATTTATGATACATTATTCATTCACTAAGAAAATTGGTGTCCTTAAAGGTTAGATATTTCCTCATTTTCACTTAAGGCATTAAGATCAATTTACAAAAGATGATTTTATATTCCTCTTTTCAGCTCTTCAACTTTAGCATGGGTGCCAACACTTTTGGCCAGCACTGTATGTGAATATGTGAATGTACAGATACAGTCCATCTGATCAAGGTATGTTCCTGGACTCAATTTTATACACTGACCATTTCTGACCCATTCATTTCTAATGGCTGGTCATTTTTGACCGGGAACAGTGTTCTAAAGTTAAATAAAACACCCACATTGTTATAAAAATGATCAAAATTTGTTTTGTGTGTTCAGATGCCCTGTCATGGAGTCATGGAGCCTCATGATAGTCAGAATAAATGAACAACTTTTTTGAGAGAAAATAATTGTCAATCGGAAAAATTTGACCGTGAACACAACAGGAGGGCTAGAAGCACTTCAAGATATATATTCAAGACTACTGTGGCGTGTCTACTGATGGCAGTAATCATGGAGCAGTGGAAATATTTTCTCTCCCTCTCCCTGTAGGTCACCCTACTACTAGCTAAATTACTATTCCATCCGGTTCATTAGCATGCTGCACATATTTGAAGAAATGCATTTACAAATAGATAGATAGATACTTGGATAGTTAAAGATAGATAAATGGCATTATATGCAAACACACACAAAAATATATATATATTTTTTAAATTACAAAAAATTATATTTATTCTAAATAGTCATATATTTGTGGATGACAAAATATGTGTGTGGATCAATTAATATTGTAAATCAAATACATTTACCAATACACATCTATTTGTGCATATCTTTTCGAGTATGTACAATTATTTTTGAGACTATTTTGCTCCCATAAATGATCACGCTGAACATATCAGTGAGCAGTGGGATGTTACCTGCAGGAATAGTTGGTTTAAAAAGCGAACCTCCCATTTTCCCTCACAGCCAGATGAGTGCCAGCAAAAAGTTGAAATGAATTTCTGCTTGCTGTCTTATAAGATCCTCCGGGATCCGCCTACTTCCTCTACTGTATAAGCTCCTGTACTGCAAGGATTCAGCAGTCCAGCCTGAAGATCCTTCTACACCACAGTCTCTTTTGGTGAAGAACAGCAGATTGTCTAACAGTAAATTTGTGTTACTCAGTATGCTGTAATTTCCCACCAGGCCACAGATGGGTATGTCCACCAGAAGTTGCTGGCAGATCCACCAATGTAGAAAGATCACTGAATAACCTGATCATCTTCCAGAAGAATCTCTTGAAATTTAGGTATCTTCTCAGATGGGGCAGGTCTGTAAGTTTATATCTCTATCAAGTGAGTAACATCTTTCCACCTTCTTGTAAGCAAGATGTCTATCTACCTCAGATGAATGACAGGGTAGATCTCTTTCCTCCGTATCTCTGTGTGCCTTTTTGTACATCTCCTCAGTGAAGTGGCTGCCATTTTCCTCCACCATCTCATCTATTTTCTTCACCAGCTCCACAACTTGAGTGTAGTCGCTGCTCTTGTTGTTGAACACATGGTATCGTCCACCACAGCTCTTTATCGCCTCCCTTAGTTTGGAGTGACTAGTCTCCAGACATGTTTCAATAGTCTGATCCTCCAGTTCATCAGCACGAGTGAACAGGATCATCATGTACTTTGCAACATTCTCCCCAAAGAGTTCCTGTAGGGCTCTGACTGCGTTCTGTTCCTCCCTACTGAACCTCCCAACTGCAATCACCAGCAGAAACACATGTGGTCCTGGAAACGAGTATTTAATGCATTTCACTATCTCTTTTTTAACATCATCTGCACCTGTATCTGTCTCTAAAATACCAGGTGTGTCAATCACCTCAATCTGTCTCGGACTACTAATACTCACTCTCACACAAGTTGCTGTGACCGGGTTTGCTGAGACTTTTGATGTAAATACATTCCTCCTCAGAATGGTGTTGCCTGCAGCACTCTTCCCCACTCCAGTTTTGCCAATCAGCACGATTCTCAGGGGATCACCTAAAAATACATATCATGATACATATCAACTTCTACTGGTGGTATGGTACAGGTTTACCTAATATGTATTTGCTTCCCTGCTGAATAGCTGTTGTGTAGTGTTATTGTGTAGTAAGATGATGTACTGTACTTTATATATTTGTCGTTATATAACATACATATAAATGCACAACACATCTTTGTGGAACAAACTATTAAAATGATCAAAAACACTCAGTGTCATGGCTTTCTATTTGTTTACATATTTGTAAAAAAGCAAGAACACTCAATTTTCTCAACATCATATAAGGATGTCTATCGTAAAGACGTCATTCTGTATATCTATTCAAGTAAGCAAATAAACAAATCAGAGGAGAAATTAGCATGATACTAAAGTACAACTCTTAGCACAGTTATATACATAGTAGAGTGCATGCTAAAACAAGATCAGACTCTAAAATAAATAAAATGATCACCCTAAAAATATCAGTGAGCAGTGGGATGTTACCTGCAGGAATAGATGGTTTAAAAAGTGAACCTCCCATGTTCCCTCACAGCCAGATGAGTGCCAGCAAAAAGTTGAAATGAATTTCTGCTTGCTGTCTTATAAGATACCCCACGGCCCGCCTACTACTTCTGTAAAAGCTCCTGTACTGCAAGGTTTCAGCAGTCCAGCCTGAAGATCCCTCTAGACTACAGAGCCACTTTTGGTTAAGATGAGCAGAAGGTCCAACAGTAAGTTTGTGTTACTCAGTATAGTTTCATTATTCAAGTGTTCACTATCCCTATATGGGTTTTTTTCATGGACACTGAAATGTAGCTGTATGATGTATGAATATAACAATAGGATAATTATATTGTGTGTTTGTTTATTTGATAAACAAACATTCTTTCATTTACATTTCATTTTTACTGAATAATTGCATGTTTCTTTTAAGCATAGTTCTATTCAGTGCTATATTATGTGAAACAATATACTACTCAGGCATGCCCGGTGTTACATGTCCAGGCCTTGCATTAAACTTCCAACTTCTTTCTGTCCCACAATTTCATTTCGAACCACTTTTAATTATTAGCTAATTTCCAGAAAACAGTGCAAAACTGTAAGGCCAGCTTGGGGATCTTCCTGTTCTGTTGTACTAATGATTTTGTCAGTGCATATAGTCACTCATCAGTCTTCTTATGACACATACGATGATCCTTGTCATGCTTTTGAGTTTGTGTGTATCGGGTGTATTACTGGTCTGTTTGAAATATCTGATAATATTTTAGTCCTTCTGACTAAATCTTGATATTTTTCTTGATTGTTTTTGTACAAAAATGAACGTTATTTTTTCACAGTAATTAGTAGCCTACATATATTTGGGTATTTGCGGTGGCTAAATACCAAAACATCAAAATAACAAAACCCATGGGCTGCCTTGGTCTAGAAACAAGTTCAGGGAGCCATTCAGATTCAGCTGGCAGCTTGTTGAATAACACCATCTCAGCTTTTCCTATCGTTTTACCCATCTAACATGACAAAGCAAAGCCATTGTGCAACAGGCACACAAACCGCCCTCTCCGAACAGGGCTCTTCAGACAGGGTTGAAAAAAGTGATGCTTCTTACTTTTGGGATTTTGCCCAAAGTACACAATGTTTTGTTAAGACCTCAAGAAACGTAAAATTATGGAAAAAAGGTCAAATATGTCCCACTGAACTCTACTAAATGCAGCACAGAGGTTTAACCACATAATCAGTATTGCTAATTATGCAGTGGAACTATTTAAGGCATCCTACTGTAATGTAATTTCTTTTCCAGCAACACTTACATACACTATTTTCAATGTGATTCTGAAAGAGCTCAAATGTCCTTCAAATCCTGTTTGAAGTAAATTATAACATGTTTTCATAGTGACATTTCTCTGTGCAGGTTTCTCACAGCTGAACCTGGTGCTCCTGGGAGAGTCTGGCTCGGGGAAGAGTATGAGTGGGAACACCATCCTGGGAAAGAATGCTTTCATATCACAAGCCAGCTCTACTCCGATCACTACTGAGTGTCAGTTTGAAGAAAAGCGTATATGTGGAACAGACGTGAAGGTCATCGACACTCCAGACTTCTTTGATGATGATCTTCAGCAGCTGGAGACACATATTATGAAATGCAGACAGCTGTGTGTGGGTCATTTGTGTGTGTACCTGGTGGTCATTCAGATTGGCCGCTTTACTATTGAAGAAAGGGATACTTTAAAGAGGTTAGAGGACGCACTGAGGACCAATATAAGGGACAGAGCCATCATCCTCTTCACACATGGAGATGATTTGGGATCTCAGAGTATTGAGCATTATGTCAGCACTACCAACCCACACCTCCAGAAACTCATCATGGACTGTGGTAACAGATATCAGGAGCTCAATAACATGGACAAGACTGCAGCAGAGCAGCAGGTGAGAGAGCTCATGAGGAAGATAGCTGAACTGGTGCAGGAGACTGACGGAGCTGAAGTCTTTGCCAACTTTGCAGGAAATGATTCACTGAAATATTGGATAGGGGCTGCCATTTTGATAGGTGTGGGTCTAGTTGTTCTTGTGTTAATAACTAAAGGCCTATTGGTCTAAAGGTCAGAACATGTCCCTACAGCTCCATCTGCAGGTAGATGTCAGCAAAATAAAACTCAGTGAGTCAAGTGCAAATGTGTGTTGTTATTGCACCTTTAACATTTCAAATTAGATGCCTGTAATCATACTGTCAAATTAATACTGAGAGGCAGTAAAAGTGAAATTTCTTCAGCAACAGTTGGCAAGACGTGAAGCCATTTTGTGTACTATGACTTAACTTTTTTGGAAGTCTTTTAGGCCTAGTCCACACGTACCAAACCGATCTTTTTTTCCTCTGTCTTCCCTGGAACCGTATCAAGAATATTTGCGTCCAAACGGATCCATCTCAACACGACTCAACACGTTACTTCATACCCCAGGCCTATAGGTGGCACTGTTTCTTTACAGAAATTGACCAAAACTTGCAAAACTTGCGCTTTACAAAAAGGCAGAATAGGCTACGACGAAATGGCTAGTGCAAGGAAACAGAGAATGTCTAATAAGGGCTCCGTAGACGGGCTCTGAAGGAAACCAGAATTGTTTGTGTGGACTGATGGTGAACTGTAAACTGTAGTCAACTGTAAAACTAATAAACTTTATTTTACGGTTTGTGAAGGGTGCAGTCCCGTCCTTTATTTGGCTAACGCAGGTAGGCCAATCACCTTTACTTTCTTTGGTTATAGGATAGTCCGTGATTCACATTAGTTTTGGCTATCACCGCAATTAGGCTAGCTGCTACTAAACAAGGCTTACCCAAGTTCTAGGCTATTCTGTCGCCACATTTATAATATTGCTATAAAACCTTCGTTAGTAACAGTCAATACTTTTGCCTGCATCAAATCGTGCATTCGCATTCAGTGTGCTACCATCGGCTTAACGTGAGTTCTAAGCGTCTTTGTAAGCTTATATCTGATTTCACTCGACTGTGAATGCATTGTAAGACATGTAAAATAAATGAATGACACTGGCACTACGCACAAATGTAGCCTAAACTTACACCGCACTTTCCTAATAACGTTCCAAATAAAACGCACATCGGCCTGTTGCCTATACTGCCAGCTTGTGACAATATATCGTCCAAAATGCTTGATTGCATTGCATTCTCCACATTTTTTGCTACATCTTCATGTACCACATCAGCATTTTTGTTCAGTGAATCTTTTGTAAATTGCTTTAAAATGAATTGCGCTGTCTGTCTGAAAAAGACGCGCTCGTGCAGTCAAAATGAATGGGAGTCTTCAGAACAGGCTTTCAGTCACCCTGACATAACAGTGTGTAAAGTAGCCTATAATGTGAATGACTTGTTATTTTATCAAGGATTTCTTTCTTTTTGCAAAAAATAAAGTACAATAGGCATTAATTAGTAGGCCAGGAGCATGTTGAAATTATGTGGCAAATTGCGTTTTTTATTACAATGATAAAATTGTAAAAGGACGTGACCGAAGCTGAGGCAAGCCAGGCAATAGGCCTATAGGCCTATAGGCCCGACGGTAATTGTAAAGCAATTTACAAAAGATTCACTGAACAAAAATGCTGATGTGGTACATGAAAATGTAGCTAAAAATGTGGAGAATGCAATGCAATCAAGCATTTTGGACGATATATTTTCACAAGCTGGCAGAAAAGGCAACAGGCCGATGTGCGTTTTATTTGGAGACTGTTTTGCGAGACAGAGACTGAGTTTGCTGCTGATATTCTGGGGATAGGCTACAACATAGCCAATGTACGACTTTAGCCTTTTAATATATTTGCTGCATTGGATCAGTCTTCCTAGAACAGGCAAGGGCTTTCTAGCCTCACGTCAGCAGCGCTGCATCACCCATATAGCCTAGGGGAGTAACACTTTTTTATTTTTCCAATTCAAACTCGATTTACACAAAGACGATAGACTTGAGAGTTGTGGAATTTGACCAGAACAGAGTCGTACATGTCTACTCCATGAAAGTTGAAACAGAATTTAAAAAAGATGTTATAGTTTGTCAATAATTTAACTTATCAGCCATAAAAAAGTGCGGTACAGTTGTAACAGTAGCGTCATGAATGTAACAGTGCTAAAATCGTGAATCCTATAACTAGGGATGTAACGATTACCGGTATAATGATAAACCGTGATAAAAATGTTGACGATAACAATTACCGTTTTCTTTTGAAATATCATAATTATCACGGTTGATTATCACGGTGTTGAAACCGTGTGTTTAATCCTTCCCAGCTTCATCCGAGCCTGCTTTTGACATACAGTAGGCCTGGTACAATGAAGCAAAATTGGTACGGATTCTGTTGTCTAATTGATGGTTTTAACTGCGAATTGGATTAGGCTACACCTGATTTTAAAAGGCGGAACATTTTCACCGCAAAACTTGCACTGTATCATTTGCACTCTGCGTCTTTTTATGTTCGCGTGCACATTAAATCCATTCCACTCACGTTATCAGAAGAACACAGTAGCCTAAAGTTTTATTTCGAACACTTACTTTGGTCTCACTCAGGGTAGGAATTTCACGGCGGCCACGTTTTTGCCCCTTGCGTTGGCCGTGATGTCCCTTTGAAAATCAGAGGTTTACAGGCCACGGTGCCCTTGGTGCCCTTCTTTCAATATTCTGCTTTGCATCCTACTAATAGCGAATTTTATTTAGCCTATGGCCTGTCAAAATAATCTTAGCATTCACAGCGCAAATTAATTTCTTTTACGCAGTGGAGAAAGTGACAGCGCAAGAAAGAAAGTGCGTCTAAATTCACCTATTCTTCTCAGTTGAACTACTCGAGAAGTAGCCTACTCATCACACAGACATCGCAAGTATCACATGAAAGAGCTTTTTCTCAGCTTTTAAACTATGTTAGCCGCGAATTGCTGTGGTGAACGGTTCGCGAGAAACGTAAATAATATAATTAAATTTAATCATAAATTCTACTGAAGGTTTTCGTCCATCTCCCTACCCATTCCTCTCGGTGCAATACTTCACGAACCTTTCGTTTAACACATGACAAACCATATATCAGAACAAACAGCAGACCTTACCGAACATAAAGGTGTAAAGCAGTCCCCTGTACAGTTAGCCGTTCCAGAGTAATCCACTTTTGAATTTGCACATTTCTACATGCATGGATGTCTCCAAATTTGGGCTTTAAGTTTTACAATGTGTTTAAATTGTTCCACATGATTTCATAACGGGCCAAATACAAAATAAATGTTACAAATATCGCCTATATATCGGTAAATCAGAGGACAGCTGACTAAGAGTTTGTGAAAGTAGATCACAAAATGCTAAGCATGCATCTAGGCTATTTGAGTTTCTTAAAGCTGAACTGTGCTTAAATTGTTCAATACATGATTTCATAACAGGCCAAATATAAAATAAATGTTAAATATAGCCTAGATATCTGTAAATATTAGATGTTCAGATGATTTGCAGTTCTATATAATATGTCATGTTTCATGTTTTTGTAATGTTTCATACAGTGATGCAGGTCTACTGCAGTGAATAGGCTATACAACTTTGATATTTTTTATAGCCTATGTGGCCTTTGTGCCCTCCACCAAACATGCCCAACTGAAGGCCAAGTGGCCTTGCCCCCAGAATGGTGAAATTCCAAGCCTGGTCTCACTCATTGGATCCAAATAACAGTAATAGCAACCTCCAAGTCATGGTAGGGTAAGTTAAGCAATAAGCACATAGCCAATTTAACATGAAAAACTGAACGGGACACTTTTTGAAACTATTTCAGCTTGTGAAATAATAATCGCTTGTGTAGGCCTATCAGTGCTTTCTGAACATATTGAACACACTTTTAAAAATACCGTGATAATACCGAAAACCGTGATAATTTTGGTCACTATAACCGTGAGGTTAAATTTTCATACCGTTACATCCCTACTATACCATATTTTAACACAAAACAGTGCTGGGTTAAACAAAGAGCATCTGTTTTCATATAAAATCAAGAAAAAAAGTCCAAATGTATGACTGTTAAAGCTAATTTATTGCATTATTGATTAGCCGTTGCAGACCATATTACGGTGTTATGCTAGCTCACAATAACCTTTAAATATGCTTATTTTGGCCATATCCACTTGATAAAACCAGTAAATATAGTTGATAAACTGCTTATTTCTTACATGTCTGAAGCATTTGGTCCAACAGTGATATTTCAAGTTGCTGTGTTAACTTTAATTGGGTGATGGCGGCACAAAAATCATAATCCATAACTCGCAATGAGAATGTTCGTGCATTCGCGATAAAATCAGTTCATTTTGCCATAGAGACTGGTGTTACAACTGACCCGCACAGGTCATGTTTTTATTTTCATTTAATTGCATGTGCTGTGACTACATAAATCAAATAGGACTCATGTTAACTTGAAACAGAGGGACTGAAGATATGAATGACATGTGATTGAAGTCCACACGCTCAAATTTCACAAAGCAAACTTAAACAAACAGTTGCGGTTAAAAATAAATAAAAAATCGCGATGCTTGAATTTTGCACCTTTTTGCTTAATATCTCTGGTCGTATTTATAGTAGACCATTCATATTTGGATGGCTGTAAGATTATACATAATTACATGATATGTGTCTGTTTACGTTTCCGTAGCTACACCATATCTTGAGAATAAAAGACTGTTACATTTGTACCGCTGTTACAATTGCACCAGTTCTCCCCTACATTAAAACAACCAGCGGATGGTAGGCGGGTGCCGTTTCGAAAATTGGTCAAAAAACTTTGGTGTTGATGGATGGCTGATGGATGATAAGTTTTGCTATGCAGTTATGGTTGAAATAATAGCCCATCAGCGCATCTCTAGTGTGTGTGCCTCTCTCTCGCTCAGAGGGGAGGGAGAGGCTGAGGGTCGATCCAGCATGGATTCTAAACTCTGTGGTGGATAGGATCTACAATTAGGTGTTAACAATACTACTACGCTAGGTCGAAGTACTCCCAAGTGCTATTGCGCCACACATTGTAGTTCTCCGGTTTATTCGCTTGGAAAATCGCCACGTTTCACGTTGCGTGGCCGTAGCATTTCTATCAACTACTCCCCAGACAGCACACATACGTCTGCCCGATGTCGGTTTCAGATCAGCATGGAATCCTCCCATATAATAATGTCGCAGGGGTATCGGCCTGAAGTCGCTTCCATGTATGTTGGCTTTTGATCGTTCCTACTACCCAAAGCAGATCCCGCTATCTGTTTTTTTTTACCCCAGCTTCCATGTATGTTGGCTTTTGATCGTTCCTACTACCCAAAGCAGATCCCGCTATGTTTTTTTTTACCCCAGCTTCCATGTATGTTGGCTTTTGATCGTTCCTACTATCCAACGCAGATCCCGCTCTATCTGTTCTTTTTTTTTGCGTGTGTAGCAGGCAGCCAGGCACGTCAGATCAGCCTCCTGGAGCAGCGATTTTCCGGTTGGTAAATTCACTCATGTAAATTGTCAGAAAATAGGCATTGTGTCAATTGTATGACTGTTTATATATTTGCTTGCTAGGCTAAGCCATAACTTGGTGTACATTACTTTATAAAGAGCTGTTTTGGGGTAATTACATCTTCGTTGTGAACTAATTCACGTTAGCTAGTTGAGCTAACACTGGAAAATATGTTAAACCTAGCTAGCGGCTATGGCGAAATGTTAACACTACAGCATCCATGATTACCGGTACAAGGACAGCAATATGCTTAGGTGTAAGAATAGCAAGTTATTATTTGACCGTGACTTCACCCAGGCTGTCGTTTTTGTATGGAGAGGAGTGGGAGCTAGGCTAACGTTACTGTCTTGGCTGAGCTAACCTGCTGGTCGTGTCATCATAACGCCTTTGCACAGAGGAAATGCACAGATGCATCAGCCGAAGTTCCCAAAGCAAATGTAGGCTACGTTTCAGTCCCAACTTTCTCTAGTCACTTCCAGAGTTGGTGTTTTGGCCGGCGTTAGCGCGCTAGCCAAGTAACGGCATTAGCTCGCCTCTGCTTGATTGAAATATCAGCTGAGGTAATGCTAATGGGTTTGAAATCTATTTCTCCGAGCTCGGTAGTGGTTCTCTGCATCTATGAAAATGCATTAACAGCAATCGGTAAGGGTAGACATTAAAGATGAAAGTGTTGCAGTGAATTAATTTTTGTTTTTGTCTCTTGCAGGAGAAGAACCTGATTTTTGGGGGAACATTTTCTAACAGCATTTTTTCATCATTCAGACTTTTTTAAACATTCAATAAAATGAATTGAAAATATTTCTGGCATCTTTCTTGTGTCTTTATAGATCTAATAATGTATAGCCTATAGTGTAAAATGTGCAATCTCAAGTTCCGACCTAAATAAATAAAGGTCGTATAAGCCAGGGGTGGGCAGCTTTGATGAGTCGTTGAAACATTGGCTCATTGTCGTTTTCGATTATTTGCCGACATCCCGGCGATGTCTTGCCAATGAGCAAACGATGAGTCGTTGAAACATTGGCTCATTGACGTTTTCGATGATTTGCCGACATCTCGCCGATGTCTTGCCAATGAGCAAACGCTTCCTATGCGATGTCTTCTAGACTATAACGGCATTTATCGGCCCGACATCGGTAAGATTTATGTGTGCCGTCTGGGTCGTGCAACTGTATTTAAGTCGGTAAAACGTGGATGTTTTTGATTACTTCTACGCTTAGTTGCCGTCAAAGCCCGCTAGCATAGCAACATGCTAACACAGTCCAGCCGCGCACCAGAGCGTTTGAGTGCACGTACGGACACGGGAGAGGTATGACTCAACTCGTGAAAGTTAAGGTAAGAACATATATTACTACTGACATTGGGTGGCGTGTTCCTTTAACGTTCGTTTTCAAAACTGTGCGGTTAGGAGTGGTTAGTGATGTTCGTTGATGTTCCAAAACAAGTAGCGTAGCGAAATACAGTTTCTGTCGTGTTTTATTTGGCATTTTGTAAAATCCCATTGATTTCTGTTGGAAGACTCATTGCACGTTGATATTACTGCGCCACCGTCTATGCTTCAGGCTCAAATATTGAGCGGAAGTTTATACGCGGTTGTGAGATAGTTCCACAATAGCAAATAAGACGGCTGGAAATCATACATTGCGCCGATATATTTGTTAAGATTCGAACGTTAAGGGTTGTTTTAGGACATGTTTGAGCATGCCTGTAGGCAGCCACTTGACTAGTCAAAGGCGATTCAAAACGAGTCAGAAAAGTTGAGACAGGACCAATCGTCAAAATTTCGGTGTCCACCACTGTAGTTCGTCCAAAACAAACCAGAAAAGGGCCTCAAAGTGCTAAATACCGGAATTTTCCTTTAAAATACAAAACACTAATTTGGCCCAAACCTGTGATACGGATATGAGCCAAAGGGCCAGAAAACCTGTCCTTTCCCTACTTCACTGTCATCATGGCTGCTTATTTGGTCTACGCTACTGTATAATAATGGTGGTACTTGGAGAGCTAATTGTTTTCTGAGGTGGTACTCATTGTGAAAAGTTTGAGAACCACTGGCATAGGCTATGTGAACACGGTCGTCATATTGCTGGGGGCAAACACCTTACTCTCTATAGGCAACACTTGCAAACAATCAGAGACACCTGTCTGATGTCCAGTCAGAGACACCTGTTTCTCCATTGGCCTCCAGTTATTGTTGCCTCCCCACCATGATGGCAGCACTATTTACGTATGTTCTGGAGCCCAATGCGGTATCTAGCTTTCTAATATCTATGTATAGCACGACCATTTGTCAACTGTAACGTTGGTGGCAGTATCAAACATGTTCAGTGCTAAGACGAGTAGGCTAGGCTAAAATCAAATGAAAAGTTTGTTTGAGTGAACAGGAGGTGAGCCATTTTGAAATGTGTCCCTTTATGTGCTTTTTTTTGTATTTCTTTTGAACTCCCTCTGTAGAGGATTCCCTGCATTTGGATGGAATAAACTTCAAGCATATGCGATGATACATTTAAATGGAATAGTGGATAATTTCACTGAGATATAGCCTAAAACTAAAGTCACACAAATGCCCTAGTCATTCTTCAACATTGGAAAAGAAGACAATACATAATTCAAATAAGGGGGACGTGTGACCTTGGTTAATCAGGAAATGGGTATACAAAATAGGTACTTGCCTGAGAATGTCTGTATAAAGTTAAAACAATTAAGATGTTGTTGTAGACTAACTGTAAATATGGACATTAGCCAAGTACCTGCCAGGGAGGTTAGGTTTACATGGCTGTTTATTAGTGAAAATCACCTCACATAGCTGAATAAGTCAGTGATGAGGGAAAAACATCTTCGACTGGCAGTCGGATACGAGGTGCATGGTACCATGAACTCCATGAAATACCTGGACATTTTAAAATCAAAACCTGCTGATTTTGACTGATTAACAGCAATGTATGTGATATAAAAACAGGTACTTGCTGAGAATGTCCTTATTTACAGTTAAAATAACAACATTGATTGTTTTAACTGTAAATACAGGCATTCTCAGGCAGGTACCTGTTTTTCTTATACCCATTTCCTGATTTACCAAGGTCAATACACCTTGTGCTTATTTGAATTACGTATTGTCTTCTTTTCCCATGTTGAAGAATGTGTAGGACATTTGACCTGTGTGACCTCAATGAAACTATCATGGACAACTGCTTGAAACTTCATAAGCACTCTGTAGTTTCTAGGGTGCCAATAGTTGGGGCATGTTAATTATTTCTTTATAAGGATTTTTTCTTATCAGAAGAAATTTACTTCCTTTCAAATAGATTTTTTCCCATTGTTTTCATTGTGAAAGTAAGATAACTCGCCAAAAGGTGACTTTTTTACAAATACAAATGTGGAGGGTGCTGAATTATACAAATTAGTTTCAGAGGCTATTTTGTGTTCTAATATATTCTTGTTCCAAAAAGTAATACAATTATCTAATTATTCAAAATGATTTCCCTTAATCAATGAAGTTCTAAGATAGTGGGCATGAGGACATTTTGGGGTTTGGGGTGACTGAAAAATGGTTGTTCTTGAGGGAAGGTGCCGCCATTTTTGGTGGTAACACTGATCGGCTGCCAATAGAGATTTGGGACGCAGACAGTGATATGGGTCGACAAAGAGTTTAGGTTACGTCGTCTATGGAACAATGTTTTTTCATTTGATGCACTTAGCCTCTTTACCCTCTCCATCTCCTTCTCCCCACCAATACCACTTTTTTGGGACATAAGACTTCTTAATCTATCATGAATACCAATTACATTGGGAAACACTTGTAGGCTACCCTAAGAGTTAGTAAGTTAGGCTAAATGCTTGGAAATATAAAACATTGTTCCATAAATTTCATAACCTACCTAATTTTTGGACTGAACCCATAGTCCATACATATTTATTATGACCGCCGCACAGCGAAGCGGCGGTCATATAGGTTTAGTCAGATTTTTTCTTTTTTTTTTTTTTTTTTTCGCATGTCCAAATTTCCGTCAATGATTCCCGGGACACTGAAAGACCGGGGTAGACGAAACTTGGTGGGCATGTAACCCCATATGGATAGCATGGAACCATCGTTTTTCGTTTTGATCTGTAGCCCCCCCGCTGGACTGCACCCCCCGAAAGTAGGGTAGGGCAGACACAGTTTTCTGTGAATATCTCGAGAACCGTAAGGTTTAGGAGGACCATTTTTTTTTGTATGTTGATCTCAAGGGGCCATGTCAACCCATTCCATAACCACTCATTTCATGTATAGCGCCACCTAGTTAAACACAAAAAAGTAAAAATGAGGTGTTGTAATCGCAGGTATCTGTGACCTAACTTAGTCAGAACTGCACGAAATTGGAAGTGTATGACACCCTCTGAATGCACGCCAAGTTTCGTGGAATTCCGTTCATGGGGGGCCACACAATAAATTAATTTATGTTACTATACACCAACTGGCCTGTAGGTGGCCGGAGACAGTTTTCTGTGAATATCTCGAGAACCGTAGGGCCTAGGAGGTCCACCTTTTTTTTGTATGTTGATCTCAAGGGGCCATGTCAACCCATCCCATTACCACTTATTTCATGTATAGCGCCACCTAGTTAAAAAATTAAAAAGCAAAAAATTAGGTGTTTTCATCACAATATCTCTGGCTGACATGGTCAAAACTGCACGAAATTGAAAGTGTAGGATCATTATGACACCCTCCGAATGCATGCCAAGTTTTGTGTACTTTCGTTCATGGGGGGCCTTACAATAAAACAATTTATGTGTACATTTAGTGACGTACACCAACAAGGATTCCCGGGACACTGAAAGACCGGGGTACACAAAACTTGGTGGGCATGTACCCCCACATGGATAGCATGGAACCGTCATTTTTCGTTTTGATCTGTAGCCCCCCCGCTGGACTGGACCCCCCGAAAGGAGGGTAGGCCAGACACAGTTCTCTGTGAATATCTTGAGAACTGTAGGGCCTAGGATGACCATTTTTTTCCGTATATTTGCCTCCAGGGGTCATGTTAATCCATTTCATGTGCGCACATGTGCACAAACAGATACACACACACACACACAGTAATCATACGTATGACACATACTCACACAGTAGACATATGTACGCTTCCATGCACAGACACATACGCAGGCACACACACAAGCACGCACACACACTCACACACACACACACCCACACACATAACATAAACATAACACAAACAATCAAGAATTTCTCAGAATTATGAACAGGCAAGATGGAGGTGGGGTTGTATAAAATGAATTTTACATGTGAAATCTAGAGCCCGACCGATTTATTGGCGAGCCGATATTATCGGCTGATATTAGGCATTTTCCAAACTATCGGTATCGGCATTTATAATGGCCGATAAATGACTATTTTAAAAATAAAATAAAAACCTTTCAAAATCCTTTATCGGTCGGGCTCTAGTGAAATCTATGAACTAATCATGTTTTGGTACTTGTTGTCTAGCAGATACCAGTGAAAATTGAGTGTGGATAATGCAATTTAGTGAGACAGTTAGAATCATATAGGCCTTTCAGCGTGATTTCTTTTTGTGGAAAAAATGTACTGGACTGGGCGGCGGTCATATTTTGTACCGCTCTACGGTACATCTAGTTATTGTGTTATTTATATAAATATCATATCATGCATGAGTTTGTGTATAAAAATAAAAACGGACGAAACACCCTTCAACCATGTCATGAGATTTTGGCGTTGTATAGTTTGTCCACCAGAGGGCACTCTACACCGTCCCTGCTGGCAACACTCGTTTATAACGCGCCACACATCCTGCAACCTGCTGATCCAGCCAGAGTCGGGCAGAGAGAACCAGTTATCCGCGAGTGAGATCATCAGTTAAGTCTGTTCATGGTGATTTGGTATAACAATTGAAAAGAACATCCCCATCAGTTCTCTTAATTCAAGTAAGCATGACAAAATTCGTGAAAACAATGTCCAGTTTTGCTGCTGTTAAATAAGCCGAGTGAAGCGGAATTAGCTAGTAATTACGTTACGTTGTTACAGTGTAGTTGACTGTCTGTCCTTTTAACTTTTGACAATGTGACTGAATATGACTGTATTTCTTTAATAGTGTGACAGTTATAGCAGTGAGACGTATCATCTCTCCCCGGCCTGTTATTTTGAAAGCGTATGTTTTACAATTTGCAGTATGACGTTATCCATTGCTAAATTATGGCTCATCATAGACTAGCTAACCACAAAGCTAGCTAATGCCATGAATATCAGTGGAAGACCGCTAACGTTAACATTAATGAGATTGGAAACCACAACGAACTTATTCTGCCTAATAAAGTAATGATTACTGTATTTATAACTAGTATATCTGTAGTTACAGTCCCTGCATTGTAAAATGTAAGTTAGACGTGCGAGGAGTGAACATTTAGACATAGAGAAAAAGTATCAAACGTAGCTTGTGCATAAAAGTTAGCTTTTCTTTTAAACGTGTGTGAAATCCAATGATGCCAAGTGTGCGTTTCAGACTGTCGTTCAGCCGCAGCATTAACAAGTTACATAATGGATTTAGATCACTAAATAGTAGGTTTTAGAAGGCAGGCAGCAACTGATGATTGAAAATGGTTTGATGTAGCTTGATGGAAATAATTTTAAAAGTGCAGGTAAAGGGATAAGCAAGCTGACATTGTAATTATAAGGTAGCTTATAAGGCAATAGGGACTAATTATTACACACGCAAACAATTACGAGTGACCTTTATCTTGTTTAATGATAATACAAATGATGATGATAGTAATAATATCATCATTGTTTTTTGTAATTAAGTCTTAGTTCAAAGTTATATTTATGAAGCTTACCGAGTCTTTTAATACTGGTAAATTTGATTTGGTTGTTGTTGTTATTGTGTTTTTGTTCAAAAGACTAAGTTTAATATCTTAAGTTTCTATTTTTATACATTTTATTTATCAGAACTTTAATATATTTCGATGTTCCACTGTGACAATATTATTTAAAAATAAACAAGTTTGTTTTTAAAATGCATTATCATATTATTTTAGTCAATATTCATAAATAACTACAAATAACTAATGTTAGGGAAATCTGTTAATGTTTTGTTTCGCGTTTCTGAAAAAAAAAATATATATCGGTCGATATATCGGAATATTTTGGGTTTTTAAATCAACAAATATTTGTATCGGTATCAGCCTTCAAAATCCTTTATCGGTCGGGCTCTAGTGAAATCTATGAACTAATCATGTTTTGGTACTTGTTGTCTAGCAGATACCAGTGAGAATTGAGTGTGGATAATGCAATTTAGTGAGACAGTTAGAATCATATAGGCCTTTCAGCGTGATTTCTTTTTGTGGAAAAAATGTGCTGGACTGGGCGGCGGTCATATTTTGTACCGCTCTGCGGTACATCTAGTTATTGTGTTATTTATATAAATATCATATCATGCATGAGTTTGTGTAGTGACTGGTGAAACAGTTGTGAATTGAGAGAGCAGTTGCATTCGCTAAAGTATTCGCACTCCTTTTAAATCCATTATTAAACAAACAAGCAAACAGGCAAGGCAAGGCAAGTTTATTTATATAGGGCATTTCATACACAGGGGTAATAAACAAAAGCCAAGAATAACGATAAATAAAACCATAAAAGGGCATTTTATAATAGTTTAAAAAGTAAAGTAGCCTACATACAATAAAATAATTGAACAAAAAATAACATAAAAACTGTACTAAGAAAAAATCCTTTGCCATCGTTATGAATGTTATAAGGACCATATATTTATTTCTTTAGAACACAACCAGAAAATACAGGACATAAGTATTAAATGAGTCCAATCTGTTGTTTTTTATTACAGTGACCATTCTTGCAAAAGCTTTGACTGAGCCATCGCTTCTCCCCCAGGCCACAGCTCCAACTGTGTGGGAAGATCACTTAATCACAAAATCAAATTACATAGGAATCAATAGAAAGGTTATTACCCTTCCATGCAGGTCATGTTTAAGATACTTATTTATCTCAGATGAGTGACAGGGTAGATGTTTTTCTCTTATGACTCTGTGTGTTTCCTTGTACATCTCCTTAGTGAAGTGACCTCTCCCATTTCTCTCCGCCATCTCATCTATTTTCTTCACCAGATCCACAACTTGACTGCAGTCACTGCTGTTATTGTCAAATACATGGTATCGTCCACCACAGCTTTTCATTGCTTTCTATTCCTCAGTTTACCAAGACCATCCTTTACATATTCATCAATTGTCAGACCCTCTAGTCTAGGTCATCAGCATGACTGAACAGGATCATCATGTACTTTGCAGCTTTTTCCCCAAATATCTCCTGTAGAGCTCTGACTGCATTCTGTTCTTCCGGAGTAAACCTGCCCACTGCAATCACCAGCAGGAACACATTCCGGTGAACAGAATTCCGGTGTGATACTGACCTAAAGTGTGTTGAAACATGATACGAGTGTGAACATATTTTTCATAGCTCATCTTAGCTGTCCCCTGCACTTAGAAATCGTGCTAGTTAGCCGATGATACCAACAGTTTTTCGATGGGGGTGCCTTGGGCATCGGCCTAGCCATGCAAATAAATCACTATTTCACACCATTTACAAGGCTCAAAGTAGCTCCATACTTCATTGGTAGACTTCCGAGGGCCTTGACATTTAAAACGAGACATTGAGAACTTTGAAAAAGCACTGGTAGTTTATTTACAAGACGATTTATACAGACAGTAGCTTCATGAAGTTTACCGTTCGCCGCCATCTTGAATTTAGTCACGAAAAGTCGAGCGACGAGTATGAATGAACAGGTATGATAAGGGACCAAATTCCAAAAATAATTCTGTGGAAATTCATGGATTCCGGTTGCTTCCACTCTCTTGATAAAACAAGTAATGAATAGAGTGCATGCTAAAACAAGATCATCAGACTCTAAAATAAACAAAATGATCACTCTAGAAATATCTGAAAGCAGTAGGCTTACCAGGAGGTATATCAGGTATAACCTCAGGAATAGATGGAGATGTTCCCATGTTCCCTCCCTCCCTTCCCCCAGAGCGAGCAGAACGTTGAAATTAATTTATGTTATTTATGTTATCCTCTTAGGGCCCGCCTACTTCCTCTGCTGCTACTCCGGCACTGCAAGGTTTCCAGCCTGAAGATCAGAGCCACTTTTGGTCAAGAAGAGCAGAATGTCTAACAGTAAGTTTGTCACTCAGTATAGTTTCATTCATTACTTCTAAGCTCACTACTGCTTATAGGAATCTCCCTGTAAGATGTTTTCATGGACATTGATGTTGATGTTGTTAATGTAAAAATGTAACAGTTCATATTGAATTATTCTAATCTTTGTTTATTTTCGATAAACATATTAATTCCTCTATTCTGCTATTACATAACACTAAGTTATATGGAAGGTTTTATGGATTTTTTCACGGATACATAAACATTAATATATTAATAATGTATGCAATTTAATCATTTTCATGTTTCTTGTGTTTCTTTTATAAGCGTATTCACATTACATGAAACAAGTCTACTATGTTCAGTGTCTGTACACTTCCAACTATTTTCCCCCACATTCATGCACAATTTCATTTCAAGCCACTGGCAATTAGCTAATTTTCAGAAAACATGTGCAAAACTGGCTTGCGGATTTTCCTATTCTGTGGTACTATTGTATGTGATTTTGTCAGTGCAAGTCACTCATCAGTCTTCTTATGATGATCCTTTCAGGTTTGTGTGTATTGGGTGTATTACTGGTCTGTTTGTGTTTTAGTTCTTCTGACTTTATCTAGATATTCCCTCGATTGTTCTTTTTTTTAAATATGTTTATGTTTTTAAAGGGCACATATAATGAACATCTAACTTTTTCAGTATCCATGTATTTGGGTAACTGGGATGGCTACCAATGCTAAAACACCAAAATAAAACCCAGTTGTTTATATATGGGCTGCCTATGTCACATGTGATTCAGTGAGCCATTCATATTCAAGGTGATGTGAAGTCATGGCAGGTTGTTGAATATAACCATCTCAGTTTTGCATATCAAGACCAAGTCTCTGCTCATGACTGTAGAATGAAAGTGTGAAAGTTTGCTTTTATCCCACAAGCTCAAGACCTATTAGCAACATGTCAAAGCAGAGCCATTGTGCAACAGGCATGCAAGCAGGCCTCTCTGAAGAGGGTTCATCAACAGGGTTGGAAAGGTATTTCCTTTTGGTATTTCGACTTTTGGTATTTCGACTTTTCAATGTGAGTCTGGGACAGCTCAAATTTCCCTCAAATCCTGTTTGACATAAAAAATGACAAAATGTTTTCAAAGTGAGGTTTCTCTGTGTAGATGACCACCTGAAGACCCCACAGCTGAAGCTGGTGCTGCTGGGAGAGTCCGGCTCTGGGAAGAGTGCCAGTGGGAACACCATCCTGGGAGAGAAATCTTTCCTATCAAAGCCCAGCTCCACTCGGATCACCACTGAGTGTCAGATGGGGAAAAAGTTTATCTGTGGAACAGAGATGAACGTCATCGACACTCCAGACTTCAGATCTTCAGCAGCCAGAACATGCTAATGACTGCAGAAAGCTGTGTGAGGGTGCTCTGTGTGTGTACCTGCTGGTCATTCAGATTGGCCGCTTCACTGAGGAAGAGAGAGATATGTTAGAGAGGTTAGAGAGCATCCTGCAGACCAGATTAAGGGACAGAGCCATCATCCTCTTCACACGTGGGGATGATCTGGGATCTCATGATATTGCTGAGTATGTAAAAAATACCAACCCACACCTCCAGACACTCATCAGGGACTGTGGTAACAGATATCAGGTGTTCAATAACAAGGACAAGACTGCAGCAGAGCAGCAGGTGAGAGAGCTCATGAGGAAGATAGCTGAACTGGTGCAGGAGACTGACGGAGCTGAAGTGTTTGCAGAAAATGTTTCACTGAAAAATAGTTGGATAACGTTGGTCACTTTGCTAGGTACAGGTGTGGGTGTGAGTGTGGTTGTGGTTGTGGGTGTGGTTGGGGGTGTGATTTTGGGTGTGGGTGCAGCTTTGGGTGTGAGTGTTGGTATGGCTCTGGTGGTGTATAAGCTTATAACCAAATAACAGTTCTAAAGGTCAGAATGTGCCCCTACAGCTCCACCTGTTGGTAGATAACTCACTAAGTTAAGTGGAAATGTGTGTTGTTGTTGCACCTTTTTAAAACATTTACATTTTAAATAAGATGTCAGCAACCTGTTAAATGAACACAACATGAGAGGCAGTGTTGAGAAAATTCAGCAGCAGTTGACAAGACATGAAACCATTTTGAGTACCATGGATTGTGTTAACTTACCTTAGCAAAAATAAGTTCATGGAAATGTACTGTTGGTCTACTTATTTTGAACTAAGCATACTGTACGTATAGCTTACTTTTTGTGTACTGATCAGAGATACACTAAATTGAATTATACTTGGCTTATACTGATAAGTATACATAGGGCCCTTGGCGATCAGAAACGGATGGTCAGAGGCGCAAAGTTTATAGACATTAAAGGTTGTATCAGCGATTGCGGGGTAATGTCACTTCTGTTGATATCCAAACAAAACAGAGAGCTAGCTCGCTACTCCCTCCCCCTCCCTCCCGTGCAATAGACCTCTGAAGTTCGCCTACAAAAAAGCAGCCATGTTTGACATCCGGTTTCTGGCGATTTTTCCTATGGGAAAATAACATGGGGATTTTGAATTATCGCATCTTTTAAACTCTCGCAGGGATGAAAAAGTCTAAAATGCAGACGTTTTCCTTAACACACTTTTGTCCTCTACCTTCGAGTGGATACTGTGATCTCCGTTACGTGAAGGCGGCACACTTAGATTTTTGCTACCCCAGAGCTAACTTGCAATGCAACTTGCCATAGGTAGTTAGCTTCAATTAACATAGATCTCCTTATATGGGCAAAGATGGCTGTTTTGGTTCTTTTTTGTAGGCGAACTTCAGAGGTCTATTGAAACTCCCCATAAACACTCATCTCGTCGGTTATTGGTTGGAACACTTTATTTTGCCTTTGAGTGGTTGCCAACAGTTGGTAGCAATTGTTTTTGTGTACAGATCTCAGAGCCTAGGCTGCCTACAGAGACACGTTTTTTTGACAGATTAAGAAACCTAGGAACGCCTTGTTGCGCCATCTGCCCGACATTTAACTAAAGGCCTTCCAAAATAGGGTAACCCTTACCAAAAAAAAAGATATACTTTAATTTTATAAAGTAAACTGAAGTGCTGTTGAAGTATAATTCCCAAGTTTACTTTAGTAATTTTATTAGTATAAATGTACTTACGGTACACTTGTACATGTTCTATATTTATACTTTTTTGGACTAAATTGGCCCACTTTCAGTTTATAATAGTAAACTTGTAAGTACTGAGAACTATACTTTAAGTAGTGAAGATAGTAGTTATATACTTGTAGCACACTGTCAGGGCCAATTTATCCTTCAGTTTGTAGTTTACTTAATGCCGTCTCCCCCTGGTTGAGTTCTGAAGGAGAACAGACTGAAGGATCCGGCCACACTACCGGCCTTGACAACGCTAGGGAGGATATCGGGACAACGCTAGGGAGGATATCGGGATAACGCTAGGGAGGATATCGGGATAACGCTAGGGAGGATATCGGGATAACGCTAGGGAACAACAGACCCGTGAACTGCAAGCTGCCGGATCAGTGGTCGGTGTGGAAATACACCTCCCTCACGCAATTGCCTGGGGGGAGAGAAGTTTTCCCCTACATTGAGCTAAGTGGCCCTTCCCTCCACGTTCAGATTTATTTGAAGCTTGAGGGCCTTCTTATCATAGTCTAAAACGTATGGTTACTGGCGAGAAGCTTATTTAAATTTAGTGGGATGTCCAGTTCACATTGGGAGTAATGTCGTTTTTAACTAATCAAGCAGCAATGTGGAACTAGGCCTCAGTTTAAGTTCTATGAGGAAAGCAGACAGCTCAGACTCTTGTTGATCATTGATTATGTAGACCTCCTTTGGTGAAAATCAAGTTTTTAACCTTGTCAACATGTCCGTCTGATGCTATGTTTTAGAAGACATATCATGCGTGAAATATGTCATGGTCAAGGTTTTCTGCTTTTAATACTATATGTGTATAGTATTAGCCTTTATATTAGCCTTTTTGTCAAGGAAAAAAGATATAGTGTCTTTGTTTTTACATCACCAAACATGGCTGAAACATCACAGTTAAAGGTGCCATGTGTAATGTCCGTCAAAAAATCAATTCATACTCCACATTCCATAACAGATGGGGGCAGTATACCTCCAGAAAGTGAGTTGGTCTACCCCAGAGTAACAACCGAGACACGTGTATTGCAGTTTGGCTGGTGGTGATGTTGCCCGCATACCGCCTCCCATGGCCGAAACTGGTATTATGACACCTGTCGGGCTGTGGCTAGTAATTTAGCATGCTAATTCAGGTTGATATCTCTGTAGCACTATACCTTGTCATTTTTTAAATTACATCATCGCCCTAATTTCTTCTCATTCTTTTGATGCGAGTAGCTCATTTTTTGGATATTTTTGCCTCAATTCTTACACATGGCACCTTTAAGCAAATGTACAGTAACGTGTGTCCTCTGACAGAGAACATGCGATGTCACCTCTGTCTGCCTCATTTTGCTCAGACTCTGTTTATGTTGGGAAAGACTTCTACAGAAGGGGCACTTGTACTTGTATAGCTTAGGCATGTCTGTGTGTGGAGTCCCCAGAAAGAAATATCCACCATGACCCTTCAGAGAAGCACTCAGAGAAGGGCTCAATCATTAATTGGTAATTTAAATGATTAAAACAGACTTTTTCATTGAGCAAGATTGTACAATGGGCAAATATTTTTTCTATAAGGTTCACAGTTTGTCTTAACTTTTTATGAACTCCCATCATATATTCATTACAATGTAGACAAACTCTGAAAAATTGTATAGGTTTTGGTCTTAAAATTGTAATATTTATCTATTTACTTCTTTACACAATCATGATGTATCAACACCATCTGTACATTTCTGCGGAAATTAAATGTAATTTTCAAGAAAACCTTTTTTCTTGAGAAGGTTCTATTAGCTGGATCTACCCATCACACACACACACCCATCTCTTGTTGAGGTGGTAAAACCGGACCTCGCATTTGTGTGTTCAAGGTCATTCAATCCTCCAGTCATTCTCGTTCTATGTTGCATTGTAGTCCTCAAAAAATTAAATTCCTTGAGGACTACAATCCTTAAGAGACATGCACATGCTGATATGACAAAAGCTGGCTTATTGCTTGCCTTTACCAGAGACTTTCTATTTTGAGTAGGAGGCTACGCCAACTAAGCTGTAAAAAAGACAGATAAAGAAAGACTTTTTACCCACATTAATTTTGGGTAAAAATTAATTTTTATCTTTTAAGAATAGCTTTCTATTTATTATGACCGCCGTGCAGTGAAGCGGCGGTCATATAGGTTTAGTCAGACTTTTTTTTTTTTTTTTCACACGGCCAAATTTCCGTCAAGGATTCCCGGGACACTGAAAGACCGGGGTACACGAAACTTGGTGGGCATGTAGGCCCACATGGATAGCATGGAACCATCGTTTTTCGTTTTCATCTGTAGCCCTCCCGCTGGACTGGACCCCCGAAAGGAGGGTAGGGCAGACACAGTTTTCTGTGAATATCTCGAGAACCGTATTTAGGAGGACCACCTTTTTTTTGTATGTTGATCTTAAGGGGACATGTCAACCCATTACATAACCACTCATTTCATGTATAGCGCCACCTAGTTAAAAACAAAAAAGTAAAAATGAGATGTTGTAATCGCAGGTATCTGTGACCTAACATGGTCAAAACTGCACGAAATTGGAAGTGTAGGATCATTATGACACCCTCTGAATGCACGCCAAGTTTGTGGAATTCCGTTCATGGGGGGCCACACAATAAATTAATTTATGTTACTGTACCCCAACTGGCCTGTAGGTGGCCGGAGACAGTTTTCTGTGAATATCTCGAGAACCGTAGGGCCTAGGAGGACCACCTTTTTTTGTATGTTGGACTTAAGGGGCCATGTCAACCCATCCCATTTCCACGTATTTCATGTATAGCGCCACCTAGTTAAAAATTAAAGAGCAAAAAATTAGGTGTTTTAATCACAATATCTCTGGCTGACATGGTCAAAACTGCACGAAATTGAAAGTGTAGGATCATTATGACACCCTCCGAATGAATGCCAAGTTTCGTGGGGGGGCCATACAATAAAATAATTTATGTGTACATTTAGTGACCGTACACCAACAGAGTTTTCTGTGAATATCTTGAGAACCGTAGGGCCTAGGATGACCAATTTTTTGCGTATGTTTGCCTCCAGGGGTCATGTTAACCAATTCCATATGCACGCATGTGCATAAACAGATATTCACACACATACATTCACAGTAATCATACGTATGCCACATACACACACAGTAGATGTACGCATGCATGCACATGCACACACACAGGCACATCCACAAGCACATGCCCGCACGCATACACACACACACACACGTACACGCACAAATGCACACAATTCAACAATTTCTCAAAATTATGAACAGGCAAGATGGGGTGGGGTTATATAAAATGTATTTTACATGTGAAATCTATGAACTAATCATGTTTTGGTACTTGTTGTCTAGCAGATACCAGTGAGAATTGAGTGTGCATAATGCAATTCAGTGAGACAGTTAGAATCATATATGCCTTTCACCTTTTGTTTTTAGCCAGCAGCCAGACCAGCAGACTGACTTTGCTGAATTACTGAAGCTAAGCAGGAACAAAGGAGGAAATGAACACAATTTGCCAAGTGTGACTTATTTTTGTGGAAAAAATGTGCCGGACTGGGCGGAGGTCATATTTTGTACCGCTCTGCGGTACATCTAGTTAATTAAGCAATACGGCACGAGTGGGAGTGGTGTTGGTAAAGGATATCGCCACGGCTGTAATTCGGTCGTAGGTACCAGGCCGAAAGTCTATCTATCTCTCTCTAGAAATGTCTCATGTGAGGGATCTCTACAAGTGTGTTTGTGTTTTATGTCTCTAGTCTCCAGGTGCTGATGGTGTGATCAAGGCAGAGCTCTAGCCGAGAGGGGTGGACCTCATTTTACATCGTGCCACAGTATATAAACTACACACTTACCTTCGAGAGTAATAACAAAAAACTCATCTGTATCTTTACAATGGGCTGACTAAAAATGTCAGTGTCCTATGAAAAACTTGTTACTCATGTGAATGAGCAATATAAAATGAAACATTTAAATATGGTACTAAGAACTTGTTTTTTTATTTGTGTTATGATTTTTTTTTTATCTTTAATGATGGAACATGTGTTCCAGCAAAGCATGCATGCCATTGGTGAAGAGTTTGTGTAGACACGAAAGCTCAAAGGAACAACCTTAAAGACTAAAATGTCTCCTCACCAAATACAGGATGTGGTTTTTCTCAGTAGTTGGGGGGGGGTACAGTTCTTTCCACTGACATTAGACATTATTACAATTGCTGAAATGTCAGAGGACTTTAGCCAAACCACATTGGCATGAAACCTATATTATGGCCAGACCACACAGCCTCTCACACACTTTCAGAATGTGTTTTTGGACAACAACAGAGACAAAAAACAAAAGAACCAGATTGAGAAAAAAAACAGAAGGAAAAACATTGTCATCACAGGTTCACATATGAAAGTATGCTTCCTTATAACTGTCTATGTGAGGGATCAAGTCTGAGCTCTGATTACTTTCCATCTCACTGTCTAGTGTCCACGCGATGATGGAGACATGTATTTTGGTCTGCCTAATCTGGCTCTTTATCCAGTGCCAAGGTAAGCAACACTACCTGAACTCAGTTCAATAGGTAAATGACATACATACACAAATTAAAATGCATAATAATGTTAACATAAACATAGTGATATTGGTTAATATAATGTTTAAACATACAGTAATGGATATACTGTAGGAATATGAAACAAAGTATGTCAATAATATTTTAATTTGGTGGTAGTGATGAAATGCTTCCTTCATAGAAAGAGTAGGCTACTATAAACTATGTTTTTTTTGTGTGTGAATTTAGGCAACACTTATTTTCACTATCTGACTGATGAGAATGCCTTAACTCTGTCTTGTGACACATGCAAATGGCAAGTGGACACTGACTTTGACCAATCGGTGGACTGCAACCTGTCCAACAGTTCAGACGCCTGTGAACAAGGGTGCTACTCCATGGGGGAAGAGCTCTGCAAACAGATAGAGGAGCATAAATCGGATCACTGCCAAATTACTGTCAGAAAGGGGTTCTTTGCCTGTGTCAGTGCCTTTGACACAAGAACGATAGTTCCATTTGAAACCCCTCCTCACCATGTAGACTCTTTCCTTGTTGTGCCAGAGAGTAAGTTTAAATGGTGAATCTGCATTACTAAATTAAAATGATTCATTACATGACCAACTAGTTGTTTGTAATGACATGTTTTACCTTATTCCAATAGTGTTCTCAAAACAAATGACTAACATCACTGTACGAGTGTCAGAAGGAGAGTCAGTCACTCTGACATGTGATGTCATGGAAACAAATCTGTTCTTATTTGAGCGACACACTCTGCTTTGGATCCGATCCAGCGTGGACAAGAGCAGCTCTTGTGCTTCCTCCACCCAGCTGCAGAGGCCTGGAACTCATAACCTGACTATCGCCAGTGCTTCTCAGGCTGACAGTGGGCAGTATCTGTGTGCCGTGCAAACAGAAAAGATCCGTATGTGGAGAATAATATCCAACATCACAGTCACTGTGGACAAATCAGCTGAAGGTAAGCCAAGGGAAAGTTCTGTCCCTAACAGGCACAATGAAGTTAACTAAAAACATCATCATTTGTTCACAGAAAATGCTTTCATTTAAATGAATAGTTTCCTTCATTTGCATGTTGTCTTGGCAATCTGCAAATTAAGGAAATTGATTGACTAATTGCAGTCAGCATGGATAGACTATAGGTCAGTTACTTTGGGAGGGTATTGATCAAAAAGACTCCCCTTGTTTAAAGCAGACATATGGAAAAACATATTTACCATAGCTTTTTTGAATAAGGAGAGTTCAGTGCATGGCCACAAAGCTACCATGAACCGGAAACACAGTTGTCTCTTCCTTTGAATGCAAATCTCATACTTGGAAATGACCATTCAAAAATACACAATCTCTGATCACCGTCCACCAGATACCACTTTGACTTGGAGTTCAGGTAGAACTTGCTGAAGCCTGTTGTGAATGGTCTTTGGCACCCAACCAGCGTAAAGCTGACTTAATTAAACATGTGGGTGCTAGCCTTGGATCCGTCCAGCGATGAGCGGATCTCGTCTCCTGCCGATGGATGAAGGCAGGGGCGAGGAGCCTACCCCCCACGACGAGACGGGGACCAACTGGTGGCGGTGGCTGAAAGACGGTGATGTGGTAGGCAGACCATGCCCGATTGACGTGGACTGCTGGCAGAGGTGGCTGGAGGGGAGGTGGAGGGGACGTCAAAGTCAGCGTACTGAGAAGCAGAAGCAGTGTTAGGTGGTACATATTTAAAGAGCCCACTGAATTCCTATAGGCTAGCGCTGATTGAATGAGTAAATGATCGGATTGCGGGGCTTTCCCGAAAGTAGGCAGCTAAGATAGGCTCCGTGTAAGCATGGGAGGAGTAAGCTACACTACGAGTCTTCCTAGTAGAACTTTCGCTGAAGCTATCATAGACCAATACAGCCAGATGAGCACGAGGGGGCGTATACTAACATGGGCCATTTTATTCTCCAGACTAATAGGGTTGTAAATGGGTTCATGAAATAGCATCTGAGCATGTTTTTGACAGACAAAACATGCTGCACATATAAAAACAAGTTGCATACCTTCCATGTTAACATCACAAAATAAGGTAAAATACTGTGTTCATCCACTCTATGCCATCTTAAAATTTTGGTGGTGAGAATAAAATGTCATTCAACTTGTTCAATTCAGTTTTTAGGACAGTTCTCTGGCAAATGTACTTGAAGTCCTGTTTTTAAATAACACTGTATGATTGAATTTTGATATGAATTGTGCAAGTGATTACAGTTATAGACTTTATCTGAAAAAAAAGGAAGTGCTCCCTAGGTGATAAAGGGCTGCCCATTGTTCAGAGTGTGCTAGTGTGTGTGTTTGCTCCTGAGCTCACTGCTTCTAGTGTGTGTGTGTACACTATCCTAGGATGGGTTAAATGCAGAGGACAAATTTCCATAACGACAAATAAAGACATTTAAGTGTAAGAAAATTCTATGGCTTCCTGGTCCGGTATCGTCAAATCAGCGGGGGTGTTCAACCTTGTATAGCGCTGCGCAGATCTGGCTGCATCTTTCAATACAAACATACCTTACGTTTAGCCAGATATACGTAGTGCTGAATCTTTCAATACAAACATACCTTACGTTTAGCCAGATATACGTAGGCTAGTGCTGAATCGATCGATCGCACCCGCTGATTTGAAGATACCAGACCAGAAAGCCAACATTTTCTTCCTACAGATAGTTCTTAGTTGTTATAACTTCTCTGTACACTTTCAAAGTTTAGGCCTACAATACTTTGGTTTGTCTGTAGAAATCCTCAATATACTACAGTGTAATTATATTTTGAGCATTGTTAGTGGTATAAAAAGTAATTTCTATAAGGGAGGCTATTGGTAACATAGGTAATAAGTTTGATAGTACACCCAAAAACAGCCCCCAAAATTAAGATTCTTTAGCACTATTACTCAATCTGAGTTTATAGCAAAACTCTAACTCAAACCGGCTCCTCAACATGTGCTTTAGATCCAATCCCTAGATTCCTCAAAAACGTATATGATAGCTTAGCTCCTTTTCTCAAGATAATAAATACCTCATTAGAAACAGGTATATTTCCGACTGCTACCGCTGTGAAACATTTACTTAAAGTCAAATCTTGACTATACTATCCTGAGTAACTACAGGCCTATATCAAACCTACTGTACAGTACCTTTCATGAGAAATGTACTTGGAAAAAGTTGTTTGCAATCAGCTAAATTTAGATCAAATCACAGCACAGAAACAGCCATAGTAAAAATAGTCAATGATCAGACTACCGACTCAATCAAAGTCTCAATCCTTATTCTTCTAGATTTGAGTGCGGCATTCGACACCATTGATCATAATATTCTAAATCACCGCTTGCGAAGTGGGTGGGTCTCTTATCTCTGATAACGTTCTAAACTTGCCTTTCGGTGTGGCCCAGGGGAGCTGTCTTGGTCCTCTGCTCTTTTCCCTATGCTTCCGTTAGGAAACATTATAAGTCAGCATAATGTAAACTTCCACAGCTATGCAGATGATACCCAATTATATATTTCTATGGAGCCAACTTACCCAGATGGCCTTTGCTCCCTTATCACATGCTTAACCTCCATTAATCAGTGGATGAGCACATTTTTTTTTTAAACTAAATGATGACAAAACAGAGGTACTTTTGGTTGGACGAAAATCAAAGCAAGACATCGTTCTAAGTCATCTTTGGAACCTGGCACACCAGGTCAAACCAAAAGTAACAAGCCAACAAGTCAACAAGATGCAGAAAAACTTATCCATTCCTTTATCAATAGCAGGTTAGACTACTGCAATGCACTTTTTACTGGTCTCCCCAAAAACATATAAAGAAATTGGAACTCACTCTGCTGCTAGACTTTTAACTTTTAAGACCATGAAGAGAGAACACATCACCCCTGTGTTAGCTGAACTGCACTGGCTTCCTGTTTCCTATTGATTTTAAGGTTATGTTAATTACCTACAAAGCTCTGAATGGCATAGAACCGTCATATATCTCTGACCTTTTAATATCTTATCAACCACAAAGGAAACTTCTCTCCTAATGCTAATATAAATTGTGCCCAAAGTGCTCCACAAGCAAAGTGGAGAAGCTGCTTTTATCCATTATGCCCCCAAACTATGGAACACCCTGCCTCTGTACATCAAACAGGCGAGTTCAGTGAATATCTTTAAAAAAAAACTGAAAACACCTGTATAAGAGAGCCTTTAGTTAACTCATCTTATCTTATAGACTACTTTTCAGATTATTCTACATTTGACTGCTTCCATTAGAGCTACAGCCAGCCAGAAGCAGATGGGCTCCCCCTATTAAGTCAGGTTCTGCTCAAGGTTTCTTCCTGAAAGTATACAGTATTCCTGAGTATATGGTGTGCTTGTAGGGGGTTAAGGGTTAAGACTGCCAGTCTTCTGGTCGGTGTGTTCCTTAAACGTCTGTATATAAAGTCATATAATCACAACACATACTAAGAACATAACCGCTTAGAGTCCACATCAACGGGGCCTAAGCCTAAGCATTTTTTAGCCAATAGCATTTGTTAGCCTATAGCATTTTTTAGCAAAGCGAGTACAGTACTGTAATTTCTGATATGTTGCTGATTGGTAGCCTAGAAATCTAGACGCACCCTAGCGGCAGCCAATTACATTTGCTTCCAGGGCTAGTCTAGCAACTCTCCGTTGGCTTTTGAGCTCGAAAAATTAAACCTCTATCAGCCCAATCAAATCGTGTATAGAGTTGTTAGGCGGGCTTAACATAATGATTGATGGCAGAGTTGCAACGGTTTGGCTTGAATTCCCTGCTACTTGAAAACAAAGAAGATGGATGTTGCTGTTGGCCAACAGTGTGACACGAGTTAAGCTTGTTTTAAGTTGGCAAAAGTTTGAACTAGCCAACTAGCTCCTCTGGTGGGAAAACGTATGGGACTCAGCACTGTCCTATTGCGTGCAGAGGGAATTTGAAAGACAACCGATTATCCCGCCCCTCGGAATGAGTACTGCGAACGGTGAGTGCCCAGACCCTACATTTTAATGTGGGTCTGGCTTGTCAGGTTAGCTGATTGGATCATAAACGGCCACAACAACAAAGAGGAATGGCTGATTCTTTTCTATTATTGTGTTACATGTTCCAAATGTAAAGCACTTTGAGCTGCATTCTGTGTAAGGTGCTATAATGCTTATTATTATTATTATTTTTTTTTTTTACGTGGCACCTTGTTAGCACTGTAAGCCCATTCAGTGATAATGCAAATAAACGGTTTTGCTCAAAACATTTACAAATTAAGGTCATTTTGAATGAATCAAAAGTTTGAAGTTGTTAATTACCGTAAATAGATCCTAGGTTTGTTTTTACTCCGTAGTTACACTTTAAATGTGATTTCTGTGCCTATACCTGTTTTCAGTAGATGCAGATCTCTTATGTGTGTGTTTTCAGTGGATACATATCTCTTCCACGTGTGTGTTGCCGGGGCCCTGATAGTGATGGGTGTCACTGCTATTGTGGTGGTTGAGTTTCGGAGAAAGATGACCTCTGAATTGGAAGGTAAAGAAACTATGTCTTATAATGTACAATGTTTAACAAGGTATGGTAATGATTTGTTTTCTATTTGTGACGACAGTTTCAAAATAGACAATGAGAAAGGAACTTCTAATAATTGCTGAAATCCCTCTCTATAAACTCCTTATGTGCTGTTCTGTGGTGCTATTTACGTGGAGATCTCTGTTTGCTAAAGTTGCAGTCTAGCCTCTCTACAAACGGAGGTCTGTGTGTTCAGAATAGGACAGTAGATCTCTGTTAAAGGTGTTGTCAGCGATAGCGCAGGATGTCCCATTTGTTTATGTTTATGTTTAGAATTATTAGAAGACGATTTTGTCCAAAACAACGTACATTATATTCTTACCAACGACCAAACGAAACCAGAGAGGTAGCTCACCCCTCGCTTCAGCATTCCGAGAGAAACTCCACACAGGTTTTCGTTTTCGTTTGAGAAACAGGCTTCCCCCACTTTGTTTGTTTTTGGAGCCTGGGCTGCCTACAAAGACCAGGTTTTTTTACAGTGTACTCACAGCATGGGCAGCGGATCATGAGGAGATTCCTGCTGAATGTGACAAATAAATGTATGGGCTTGAAATCATATCATCATACAATCATACAATCGCTGACTGCACCTTTAATGTTTGATATTCACTCTTCAGTAACCAGAAGTTGATGGTCAGAGAGAGGAGGAGCATCGGCTGAAACAGGGGTGGAGACAGGATGTGGGGCTAACCACATCTCGTCAGCATGGTGACATGACAACATCTGCAAAAAGAAAAGAAGAAGCCAGAACCCAGACGGGTTGAAACGTCGCTGGTTTTAATAAAAAAAATGTGTGAGCTGAACTCCAGTGTACGGACATTCCCTCCTTTTCGTTTTACGCTCATACTTTGTCCTGCACCTGACCTAAAGAAAGGATGTGCACACAAACACTTACATGTTTTTGAATTGTCCATGCAAATTGTCTGGACAATCCAACGGCGAAATGGGGAAATTAAGATGTTATTTTTTTCAATATAGGCTGGGCTAATTAATCAACAGCCAAAACAAACCATATAGCCTAGGCCTATGCTGTATTCAGAAGGTGATGATAATGTTTCAGGTGTTTTAGGCTACATCTTTAAATGAAAGAAATCATTGGTGGTCAATAGTAACAGAAATAAAATGTTGTTCAGCTTGATATCTGTAAAAGTGAACATGTGAAATGCAACAGATTATTTGCTTTTGAGAAAAATGCTTTACAGCTTCAGATGATTTTGAAATGGCTAATCCCATGGGGTACAAAAAAAAGGATGCACAGGCATGGTTGCATGTATTTTATTTATTGAGAAATCTTCCTACTACTAAATTTAACTCTGTATTGATGAACATTCAACTTCCTTTGATTTTAAACACAGATGACATTAAAAAGTTTAGATCAATTCTTAATTCTTAAGCCTCTAGTGGTCATTTGAAATGTCTGGAAACAGATATTTTTGTTCAGCAGAAAGGGATGCTTTTCAGGGGATATTTTCTGAAGATCAACCTGGCAATGTGTTTTGTCAAGTTTTGGTCTGAGGAGAGATTTTTTTTTGTTTGAAGGTGCACTCTAAGCAATGTTACGCGGTTTCTAAACTAAAACCAAGCCAAACGAATGACACCCAAGCAACATTTTTTAGTTCACTAGCCTCGTTATATTAGAAAAATAAGCCCACTCCTTCATGTTTGGTGTAAGACTTGCAAGACTTCAGTGTATAGTGTTGTGCTTTTATAGCTAAATAACAATCATTAACGTTTGTTGTGTTAATCTGTATTGGACCAAACCATTCAGTGCAAATTATGACACTAAACTAGGCCTAACACTTTTGCAGATTAGAAATGTAACTCTTTACACTAGTGTAACAAAAAGTTAACACTATAAATGTTAATTTTAAGTGTTTACACTGTAGTCTATCTAACTAGCATTTTTTACACTTTATGGAATAGTTATTTAGCCGGCGAGTTTGTCCAAAGTGACATACAAATAACACCAATACATAAATTTAACAGTAAACAAATATTATACAGTATAAAAAATATTTAAGAAAAAGCTGTGAATTAAACAGCGAAAAGATTGGGACAAAATAAACACGCAGCATAGTGTTAAAATGGACTCTCACAGAGTTGATTAAACACTGTAAAATTTGAGGATAATTCCCATTCATAGGCCTAGGCCTATTGATATCACTGTAAACACACACTGATGATTTTGCTACTTAACTGCTGGCCTAAGCATTCCCAGATAGCAAAATTTGACCGGCCCACCTCTGGCCCACTACCTTGCCTCAGGGTTGCGTGAGTGTTGGCCCAGTTCTGGCTGGGCCTCCGGCCCAACAATGGCCCAGTCACTGATAACTGACACAAACAATTTCCTCTGGCCCAGATGTGGCCCACACACTGTAAAATGACTCTTATTGTTTCTGTTGGCCCTGGTGTGGCCCACACACTGTGAAATGACTGTCATGCATTCTGTTGGCCCAGGTCTGGCCCACACACTATATAACTGAGTGTTGGCTGAGTGTCGGCTGGGCCTCTGGGCCTCTACTGGCCCACACACTATAAAACTGATCTGACTGAGTGTTGGCTGAATGTCGGCTGGGTCCCCGGGCCACATGTGGCCCATTAACTACCAAAAGTAAAAGTAAAAGAAAATAAACACAAATCCAGAACTAGTAATTAAAAGCACAAGCTACTTTTATTAACAAGTTTAACAAACACAACCTTGCAAATAAAACAAACATTTAAAAATTATACAAGCTTTTACATACAATTTAGAAATTAAACCAGTTAAAATATACAAGCTACTTTCATCTACAACAATCGACATCTTTCATATAAAAAAACACAAACAATTAAACATTTTAAAACTGTATAATGATTCAAAGAAATAAATTATTCTAAATTAACATTAAACCTGTCTAAATATTCTAAATTAACATTAATCTCTCCCTCACTCACTCTAAAAGAGTAATTCCATTGTCAGTAGTTGTGGGTTGTGAGTTAAGTGTTGTGTTAGTGCTTTAAATTCTGTATTTTTGTACCATGTACCATGACCTACCCAGCTACACACATGCACACACACTCACTCTCAAAGTATTTTTCAATAGCAGCAACCTTTGCCACGTCCCTTCTCTTTCTGTTGCCTCCACCACTTTTAGCAGCACTACCAGCCGGGGGTGTCTCCAAACTGAATTTAGGTATAAAAGAATATCACAAGATCATTATGAAGTTTAAAGCAAGATTTCAACATGTCATCTGTCAGAGAAGTTCTGTTTGTCCACTCAAATTACAGATAGCCACCTCAGCTCTCTCAGTTGGGGGTTGATCAAAGAGTTTTTTACATCCATCCTTCAATTTGAGATGAATGGACAGCATGTCATTTCAAAAGAAAAGAAAAATCATTAAATTATTTATCCTTTTACTGTCTGACAAAATATTACTAAAGCCCAGTCTTGCCACTCTGCAGCTGTCTTGGTAACACCTCCCTGGTAGTTATTTTGGGCAAATAAGACATTGTGTGATTGTTAAATGCTAATATATTACCAATGACGATCACTAAGAGCAAGACATATTTGTCAACACATACAGACCTGAAGCACAAAGGCTTGTGGACTGTGCTCCAGTTGGTTGGCCATGTTTTCAACAGCGCATTCCTGTTTCCTGCCCACTCCTATTCTTTGCTGACATAATGGATGAGGCAAACCAAGCATCTAAAATGCATCTAAAAATTACACATCACAAAACACAGGCCTAGATGAAAACTGATTCCTATTATTTGGCTCATCTAAACAAAAACATATTACTTATTCTATTAAATCAATGTACAACTTACCAAGAACTCTTCAGGTCTCCTGTTTTCCCAACACAAGAAATGGTTCACAAATGTATGTAGCCTTCTTCATCCAAACTGGTGCAGGTCTCTGGTCAGTGTTGCCTGGATTCTGAGGTGTACATTTAAATCACAGTAACGTTAGGTTAATGGAAGTATTATGTGTTCAAAATGATTACATGATCACAAACAACCCCTCAGTACAAAATACAGAACAACCTTAAAATAATCCTACTGATTTTGATGAGCTTTACATGACCAGGACAGGACAGGTCCCACCCTACCATCTCTCTCACTCACACACACACACACACAATCTTGCCTGTCTAGTGCCTGAAGTTGGATAGATAACGATGAGATGCCCAATTACCAATCCCTATTCTAAGTCATGCAATACTGGTTCATTGTTAAGCTATTTCTAAAATGATTAAATCACAATTTTCTTTGAAAATCACATAATTGTGCAAGTATAGCTAACGTTACAGCACTGCACGATTTTAGCCTAATAATCACATCATCAACTATCATTATTTCACTGATGAATCGACAGCGTGGCCTTGAGCCATCTGCATCGCTGTGTAGCCTACCCCCAAGCAATATGCAGTTGGCTGAAGTAGGCTACTGTATAGTAATAGCCTACACTCTCCATCTGCATATTTCCATTTCCTCTCCTCACACTATGTTGTTGTTGTTGACGATGAGCATCAGAGATGTTGGTCCTCAACAATCCATCATAGCCTACGAGCATGGACCGATAGTCCTAGTCTGGTCTAGTGCTTGGACATTTACAGGTTCATTATAAGATATATATGGGTTTTTCTTCCCATTTAAAACTCATGATACTTCCTTGCTTTTCTCTTCTAAGCAGATGACATAGATATTTAGATATTTGTGGGCACTGGGGAGCATTCACAGATCCATCAAGTCGCCTGATTAGACAAGGCTACATCTGAAGTTGTTGAGGTGTTTAAAGGGAAAGAGATTCGGGTTTGCGGCAACCACTTTTGTGCATCTCGGTGCAAGTATACATTACTAGCTAACTAACATTTGTAAGGAATTCCTGCCTCTTACGAAGTGAATTGAACTGATGGATAAATTAGTCAAATAACCTGGAACTATGGCTGAGATTTAGAAGTCAGTGTATTCCAGACCACACAAACTATTTTTTTTAAATCTAACTCTAGCTAGCTAACGTTACACAGTGGGCTAACGTTAACTTACGTCCTTCTCTGGGTACAGTCTCACCGCCATCTTGAATTTTAATGTTTATTTCTGAGACTTTTTGTTTTTACAAGCTGTGGACTAAGTACTAAATACCGTTTATGAGAAGAAACACAAACGTAAGTAACAACATCTCGTTAATTTGTCCAGTGGTTTACAGTCAATATGATTGCTGCAAGCTAACTTTAGCTAACGTTAGCTATCAGTGGCTAGTTCTAACTGTTAGCAATGCAACTGACACTAACATTAGCTATCGTGGGCACGACTTTCCACTTAGCATGCCGCTAGTAAACCCCACTCTACTGAGCTAGCAGGGAAGCCAAGCTGGCCGTCGGTAGTGGTGTACCGTTTTAGTTTGGCGTGAAACAGTCTGTTTAGAGTAGTACATATGTTTGACTAGAGGCTTGTTTTGAAATATTAGCTTGAACTTGAGTCGGGAATTCATCCAAATTCACTGATATAGGAAGATTATCTCTCCACAGTAAACTGAAAGGTTACAGAAGGAAAGCTTGCTAGCAGCTAGTTATTTTTTGGCTTAGCTAACGTTACCCATGGTAGCCATGTAACTGTTAGCTATGCTAACGTTTGTTAGTTCAGATCATGCCTGCCTAGCTTCCCATAGTATGTGGGTTTAGTTCTAACGTTAACACGGTTGATTTAACAAGCCGTTTAAGAATAACGACAGCATGTTGATTAGGCTTTATGTGAAGGTTTGTCGAGCTCTCATCTGACGTTATGATACGATGCTAGTATCTATAACGTTAGCTTGCGATAACGTTAATATATTGTGTCGTGGCATGGAAAAAAGACAGGCATTGATTGTCTTTTCATCAACCAACCAGTACATTTGCTGACGAGGTTAACGTTAGCACCGGCAAGTAAGAGCAGTTCAAAAGGGCTCTTATGTGGAACAAGTTAGCTAAGCTCCCATTACCACAGTGTTAATAACCTAACCCAAACTAATCGGTGGTTAAGTTTTTCGTTAGCTGCTGGCCGTGGTGCTGGAAGAGGGTTTAATTAGCTAGGGATATCCAGCTGATTGAGCCGAATCCCCTTGATGGAACGACAACTCGTTAGGTAAGTCTATGGTCAGGACTGTGCTAAAATAACCCAACAATCGCTTGCTAATTGCCGATTTAGTCATCACCGGAGATTCATTTTCAAGCTTTAACAGTGGTCAGCCTATGTGCATTTGAAGCTGTGCTAACAGGTTATCTCATTAAGTTGATCTACAAAAGTATCGATACCAGGTTTCCTTGCGCCGTTTGCTTAGACTGGCTAACTTTAAACGTTAACTGTTATCGCATGTTGAAGTGTTGACTGTGTGAGACCTGGCTACCCAGCTTTAACGTTACCCTGTATCAACATATCCCAGCACCATTAAGTTAGCTATCGTAATTAACCCTATTCGAACTACTTGCACGGTGATCCTAAGAAGTAACTTATAACCATAGAGTCAGATTATACATTTAGTGTCTTTATGGGTGCCTGATTAGTAGTTAAGATCAATGAGTTGATGTGAGATCACTGCAAGTAAACAAGGTGTAGCTGCTAGACTAGTTCTACTGTTGAGGTGGGTTGCTAAGCAGGGATGCAGATAACTTTGCTGCTTGGCTCTGTTGTTACATATATCAGTCAAGTTCCTAACATTAACGTATATCAAGATTTGAGAATCTCCCGAGTCCGATTCTCTCTTTCTTTCCAGTTGATATTCGCGAGCATTTCTCGGGAATGTCAGAGATTCGGTGGATGTTATGATATGAAGACGCGAAAGTGTAAACGTTCATTTTCACTTGCCAGTCAACGCTAGCAAGCCCTTAGCTATCGAGCTATGCTATATAGCTACACTATCAATAGCCGCTTATTTACTATTAAAAATAGCAAATTAACACAGTACTAGCAGGCTACGTCGTGAAAACGTAATTGGCAGCTACAAGGCGATGGCGATACTTTCACCCGATTTAACGTGCAGATGCTGGAAAATTAACGTCAGTCCTATATACAGTCTATGGTCCTAACCAATAATGTTAACGTTACAGTGTCATTAACTTGCTTATTATGGAAATTAGGAAACTTGCTCTATTTAAGTATCAACAACGGGACTAAGTATCAACAACGGGACTTCGTACTTTGCGTTCATTGTAGCTCGAACCAGGTAATGTATGATCTGAGGTGTGCCAATATTGTTTCGTCTTAAAGCAATATTACCAAATCCGTGCTGACTGCTGGTCATGCCGTTGTTGTTGGCCAGACCTCCACTGTGGGGAGCTAACGTTCTGTTCTGCTTACGACCTATTCCAGTTTATGAAGTGGAATGCGTGCCTGTTGATGCACTGTTGAGCTCAGTTTGTTTGCATTTTAACAGGTGTTAAAATACAGATTACATTTTCTTTCTGTTGTCTTGCTCTGGCTTTGATAGATAGATAGATAGATAGATACTTTATTGATCCCCAGGGGAAATTCAAGTAAAAGCGACCTTGAGTATGAGAAAGGCGCTAGATAGATAGATAGAAAAATAGATACTTTATTGATCCCCAGGGGAAATTCAAGAAATTTGCTTTATAAATACAACTATTATTTAATCTCATTAAGAACTGTTCAGGAACCTTTGTCACCATTGTTTTAATTATTAAGTCAATGTGGTGATTTGGGACTGTACCATGTTGTGCCTGTTGTTGCTAACCATAGCTCATCTAGTTTGGGTCATATCAGGTTTTATCATAGGGCATTGTCTTTTTGTGATTGAGTGATAAATCCCCCACCCCCACAAGTTCATATCTGACTTCATCTTAAAGGTGTTGTCTGTCCTGTACTGTTGCTAACAGTAGCCCCCCCCCCCCCCTCCTCTGGTCCCAGCAGGCAGTGCCCCCTGGACCCCGGCCAGCCTCAGCAGCTCCCTCCCCTGCTGGCCTAGATGCCCCAGGCCCAGGCTGGCGGCCGGAGTGACGCGGTTGGGCGAAGCCGAGACCATGGTCCTGAATGGCAGGCGGCAGCAGAGCAGCCGCGTCTCCGGGCAGCAGGCGGGAGGGCAGGCCCGGCCCCCCTCCTCCTCCTCCTCCTCCTCATCCTCATCCTCCTCCACCTCCCAGCGCCCCCAGCTACGCCACAGCAGGAGCTCCCCCAGCACACGCAGGGCCAGCCGCAGCCGCAGTGAGTAACAGCGGTCACACACAAGACAGATGTTTTAGAGCAGTGTTTAGCCAGGGAAATATTCCTGAGTTGTTCGGGCATGTTCCCATTGATATTGGGCAACCAATTTTTCAGGAGAAAAAATATGCAAATTGTCATTGAGTTTGGTTCCATGCAGCTAATAAGCGGTTTCGAATCAGTTTATTGGGAGTAAACCAAATTTGCGTGTGTCTTGTAAACACCTTATTCTGATTAAAATAAACAGAAAAAAGGCCATATTCGGTTTACTAATAAACCGTTTGCACACCCTAGCATATGCCTGGGTAATGAAAACACCTTTAAACGGAATATGCGAAGGAAGAGTGTAGGCCTGCGCATGCTCAATTCCCACAGAATTAGGATACAATGAACAAATGGCCTCACACACACTTTCCTAATCATGGCGAAACAACGCGCACACTTTTGGAAAGACGAGGAGACAAACTTATGTCTTGCAATCATGCAAATGTCATCGGCAGGAGAAAATGTCGTAATAGCGACATTGTTAAAAAGATTTGTAAAAAACTTAATGAGGCTGGCTAGTGAAATACAGGTGGAAGACCCTGAAGACGCTGTATTTATCAGCCAAAAGAGGGAATTCCACCAGCGGAGATTTACGTCACGTTGGGAGCCAATTTGTGGGCTGCATCGCTGACTTATTCGGAATAATGTTGATTGCTATGTAAACAGGACAAACGTGACATTCTACTTGCATGTAAACAGGTTAAAAGGAATATTGACATAAATGGAATTTGGGCAATAAACTGATTCCAAACGGTTTATTCCCGGCATGAAAACACGCTTATTGTCATCTAAGATAAACAGCATTATTGCTTTAAAAAGTGCCCCCATGTGTCATCAGGCATGGAATTCATTTTCATAAATAAGGACGCATACTGGTTCCACCAGTTGCAACCAGTATAATGTATTTGAACTGTCTGAATTGGCTGGTAGCTTCATAACAACACTATCACAAGTTTACACTACAAATATGGCGTGGGTGTGTGTACCTGTTTTGACTCTGTGTGTGCCTGTGGTGTGTTGTATGGTTGGATACGGGAGTTATGGAGTGTGTGTATATGTGTGTGTTTGTGTATAGTGTGTGTGTGTGTGTGTGTGTGTATATGTGTGTGTGTGTGTGTGTGTTTGTGTATTGTATGTGTGTGTGTGTGTGTGTGTGTGTGTGTGTATATGTGTGTGTGTGTGTGTATATTTGTGTGTGTGTGTATATTTGTGTGTGTGTGTATGTGTTTGTGTGTGTGTGTATATGTGTGTGTGTGTGTGTGTATATTTGTGTGTGTGTGTATATGTGTGTGTGTGTGTGTATATTTGTGTGTGTGTGTGTATGTGTTTTTGTGTATATTGTGTGTGTGTACCTGTTCCTGTTCAGACTCTGTATGTGTTTGATGTGTTGTAGGGTTGGGTGCGGGGGCTCTTGAGGGGGAGCGGCGCCATGCTCCCTCCTCGGCGATGAAGGCCAGGGAGCTGTGTGAGAATGACGACCTGTCCACCTGCCTCATCGTCGACCCCTACCTGGGCTTCCAGACTCACAAGATGAACCCAAGGTACGGCCTCAGCACCTGGACACACCAGGCCATTGGTAGAGAGATAGATAGCTAGATAGATAATTACATTATTCATCTCCAGATGGAAATGGCAGTGTTAAGTAGTAGCAGTAGTAGTAATTTACGTACATTTCCCAAAAAACACACATTTTACACAAAACATTCACAGGTAGTACACAAAATAGTGTAAAACTATACATATAGATGGTATATAAACATATAAATACATTTAAATATAAAAATATATGAGTATAACATATATTAAACAAATAAACAAATGTTTGTTAAGTTATAAGTACATTTTTTCTAAAACACTGCAATGTATTAGGTAATGCTCTTGTGACGTGATTGCGTGATATTTTTGTCCTTTAGGTTTCGGCCAATCAAAGGCAGACAGGAGGAACTGAAGGATGTGATTGAGCGCTTCAAGAAGCACGACAACCTGGAGAAAGCCTTCAAGGCCCTGACGGCAGGAGACTGGACCCGCAGCCACCTCCAGCACAAGAGCAAAGCCCAGGAGAAACTCTTCAAAGAGCACGTGGGTGACCAGGAGTCAAGGATGCAAACATCTTTATTGTCTTTATCATACAGTAATAGAATATTTACTTGGGTTAGAGGCTCATACGACTCATAAATAATATGCTAAGCTGCATTATCAGGCTGTGACAGCCTGTTTACCATGCATAGAAATGTGCTCTGTTGTGCTCTGAGCGCGTGCACACACACACACACACACACACACACAGTGACTCACTGCCTCGTAGTCACCATACACTAAATTAGAACAGAGATGCTCAAAATGCACAGTTTACAGTCATGCGTGAAGTACTCGGCAGATTAATATATAGCATACGTGAAGTACTCGGCAGATTAATAATATGTAGCATACGTGAAGTACTCAACAGACTAATAATATGATGGCTGTGTAGGAAATGTGTTATAATGTGTGTTTTGGGAGACACGTGCCCTACATTTATTTAAATTTCATACTTAAATCAGATATCTGATACAATGTTCTTTTTTGTTTTTTGTTTTTGCAGGTATTTGTTTACTTGCGCATGTTTGCAACCAACAGCGGGTTCGAGATTTTACCCTGTAACCGCTACTCGTCAGAGATGAACGGAGCCAAAATAGTTGCAACTAAAGAGTGGTAAGAGCCTACAGCTAGCTAAACACTAGGCTTAGGCTTACATGGTACTGATGTAACAGCTAGCTAAACACTAGGCTTAGGCTTAAATGGTACTGATGTAACAGCTAGCTAAACACTAGGCTTACATGGTACTGATGTAACAGCTAGCTAAACACTAGGCTTACATGGTACTGATGTAACAGCAAGCTAAACACTAGGCTTACATGGTACTGATGTAACAGCTAGCTAAACACTAGGCTTACATGGTACTGATGTAACAGCAAGCTAAACACTAGGCTTACATGGTACTGATGTAACAGCAAGCTAAACACTAGGCTTACATGGTACTGATGTAACAGCTAGCTAAACACTAGGCATACATGGTACTGATGTAACAGCTAGCTAAACACTAGGCTTACATGGTACTGATGTAGCAGCTAGCTAAACACTAGGCTTACATGGTACTGATGTAACAGCTAGCTAAACACTAGGCTTAGGCTTACATGGTACTGATGTAACAGCTAGCTAAACACTAGGCTTACATGGTACTGATGTAACAGCAAGCTAAACACTAGGCTTACATGGTACTGATGTAACAGCTAGCTAAACACTAGGCTTACATGGTACTGATGTAACAGCAAGCTAAACACTAGGCTTACATGGTACTGATGTAACAGCTAGCTAAACACTAGGCTTACATGGTACTGATGTAACAGCTAGCTAAACACTAGGCTTACATGATACTGATGTAACAGCTAGCTAAACACTAGGCTTACATGGTACTGATGTAACAGCTAGCTAAACACTAGGCTTACATGGTACTGATGTAATGGCAAACTACCTGAGCTACACTACACCTTTCAAAAGGGCAGGGATTATTTACAGAACTATAACATGGAGAGTTAGCATCATAGTGACATGCATACATACAGATTCAGGGGGAAATATCTGTTAATTTCAGAGCGATTGTGTTTGTGATTGCGTTTGATGTGCAGTGTGGGCTTGTTGGTGTGTTGTCTCTGCAGGAAGCGTAATGATAAGATTGAGTATCTGGTGGGCTGCATCGCCGAGATGTCTGCCAGCGAGGAGAAGAACCTGCTGCGGCACGGCGAGAACGACTTCAGCGTCATGTACTCCACACGCAAGAACTGCGCTCAGCTGTGGCTGGGGCCCGCTGCATTTATTAACCATGGTGCGGACACACACACACACACACACACACACGCACACAAACCTGTTAAACCAGAGATTCCCCATTCTCTCTGATTCTTTATCAACCATGGAATGTGCATATATACACACGGTTTGGTGAAGTCAACCATAGTATGCACACACACACACACACACACACACACACACGCACACACGCACACCTGTTAGTGAAACCAGAGACCCCATCCTTCACATATTACTCAGATACAAAACAATGTGACCTATTACCCACCAATTCTTTCCCGTTTAAAAGATATGCTTGTGAACAAAGTATTTGACCAAATGTATTCAGTGATTTTAATCAGAAAAAGCTGATGCGTAGCTTTTGACTTGGACTAAGACTTGTTCATATAATTGTTTTTTTTTTTTTTTTTTTCTCCTTTGAATTTCAGACTGCCGGCCAAACTGTAAGGTAAGTTTTCTCTGAGATCTTATCTCTGAGTTTTCCGCCTTCCATACACTGAGCTGCATGTTTGTGTACAGGCTTGTTTACTTGTTGTCTAAGAGCGTTTTTCTTCTGCAGTTCGTCTCCACAGGCAGAGACTCAGCGTGTGTCAAAGTTCTCCGAGATATCGAGCCAGGGGAAGAAATCTCTTGTTACTATGGAGACGGCTTCTTTGGCGACAACAATGAGTATTGTGAATGCTACACCTGTGAAAGGTATCAGTCAGCACCAGCCTAAAATGTCATACTTTCACATAAACAGTATGTTAGATATAAGTAAGTAAGAAAATAAATGGTAACACTTTACTTGACAGTATTGACATAAGAGTGACATGACACTGTCATGAATGTGTCATAAACAAGTCATACACGTTTATGACCTAACACTTCTGTGACATTCGGTTTTTGTCATAACAAATTAGGGTTAGGATTAGGGTTGGGGTTCATGTATTCATGACTGTGTCATGTCACTCTTGTCGATACTGTCAAGTGAAGTGTTACCAATAAATTATGTAAGTTGCTAAGAAATAACCAAATGTAAGTTGTGGGTGAGGAATGTTTATGGGTTTTACTTATTACTGAGGAGGCCTTGTTTTTTGTTTATATATTAATCACTTCCACAGAAGCATAAGCGGAATGGAAAGTTGTGTGTATCAGATGGTAGATGTTGTACAACTACAGAAATATAAAAGAAGTGGTATCTTCTAGAATGTTATGGTCCCTACAGATTCTCTCTCCCTCTCTCTCTCTCTCTCACTCTCACTTTTTATGTATGTGTTACTGTAAGTTGCCTTGGAAATAGCCATTAAAAAGCCAATAAATGTAAATGTGTGTGCGTGTTTCCAGACGAGGCACGGGCGCGTTTAAGTCGAAGGCTGGTCTACCGGTGGCAGCTCCGGTCATCAACAGCAAGTACGCCCTGCGGGAGACGGACCGCCGACTCAACCGGCTCAAGAAGATGGGCGAGAGCAGCCAGCACTCAGACACACACTCCGTTGGCTCGCACACCGACGCTGAGACTCAGGAATCACCACAGACACACTCATGTAAGCAGCTCACACACACACACACACACACACACACACACACACGACATTCTTAAATACACACTCCGTTGGGTTATAATATCTTGCTCTCTACCTATTACACATTACTATTATTATTATTATTATTAGAAATTTGAGTGAAAAGCCTGAAAATTCTGAACGTTTTGCTGACACTTGGCACACAAGGTCAGAGTTCAAATCCAAACAAACACACTTGTCTTAGAAAACAAAACAACAAACAAAAAGGACAGAGAAATAAATGACTAGCCAAAGGAGAAGAAGGCGGCAGTCTGTGTTTAACCCCATTTTACACACTCATGGAGTCTTCAAACAAGTCAGCTTCAGTCCTGTGTGTCCCACCCTGCATGACAGAAGAGAGAGACAGAGAGAGAGGGAGAGAGAGAGAGACCCCCTGTAGGCAGCACTGTAGTCTCTAGTCTGAGTGTTGTATCCAGTGAAGCAGTGAAATGAAAACACCTTGTTGTTGTTCCGCACCCTCAGCAGCGCAGAAACGCTTCCCCAGCCCCGGCCTGAAGCTGAGCCGGACCCGCAGCAGAACCCAAACACGACAGAACCAGAACTCTCTGTCCAAACCTCCCAGCTCTACCTCACCCGCCAAAGCTGCTACGGTACCCCCAACCACCAGCAGCAGCAGCAGCAGCAGCAACAACAGTGGGCGTCGGCTGTCCAAGAGGCACCATCGCTCCCGGTCCAAACGGGCCCCCCACCCCACCGCTCCGGCCCCCACCCCCACCAGCGTCCGGCTGCGCAGCCAAGGCCGCGCGCGAGGCGGGGGCCAGCACAAGACCCCCCCGGCGCCCCCGAGGGCCACCCGACTGACGCTCTGCCACAGCATCAAGCAGGAGGCGCTGGAGCTGGAGCTGGGGGTGGGGGTGGGGGCCGAGCGCGCCTGCGGCTACAGGACTCGTAGGCTGACGCGCACGCTCCTGAAGGAGCAGCAGGAGGCAGCCGACAGGGCGGAGGGTGGGGAGGTCGTGGGGTCAGGGGTCAAACACGAGCCCCACGTTCCGGACACCACGCACCTGGGCGGGATCGTCATTAAGACGGAGCCTGCGGACATGGAGGAGTACCTCCAGCACGGGTCAGGTGTGGCCCCGCCCAGCCAGGACCTCCCAGCCAATCACAGCATGCAGGCAGCGCCACGACGGCTGACCCGTCTGCGATCTGATAGGACAGTCAAACAGGAAGAGGAGGGGACTCTTTGCCCTCCAACGTTCCCCCCTACAAAGTCTTGCCCCTCCCCTTCCCCGAGCCCTGGGGTGCTCAGCCAATCAGTCATTTCGAAAGACTTGAATCACCGCGGAAACGGTGCTTCGTCGAGTCGCAAGGGGAAGAAGAAGCGGAAGCACCGTTTGGTTCGCTACGACGCGCTGCTCATCGAGGACAGCAGTGGCATCCCCAAGCTTACCCTGCGTCGCCGCGACGATAGCGGCAGTGGGCGGCGGAAGAGTCGGAAGGCCTCAGCGAGCACGTCAACCTCTCAGAAGAGCCCCCGCCGACCTGCCTCCCCCTCCTCTTCCTCCTCCAAAATCAGCATCAAGTTCCGCAAGAAGCGCCACGCCGACTGGGGCGGCGCCTACGTGGCACACCTCAACAACGGCTTCGGCCCCAACGGCAGCGGCGTCGCCCACGGCAACCACACCAAGCTGAAGATCCAGCTGAAACGCGAGGAGGAGGAGCAGCAGGTGACTCAGTCGCATACGGCACTTGGCCCCGCCCCCACCACACGCCCCACGCTCAGTGGCAGCACGCCACCTGTAGGCACCAGAGAGCTGCTGCAGCAGCAACAGCAGCAGCAGCAACGCGACTCCCACGGCAGCAGGAAACACCGTGCCCACCCGCCCCCAGCCCCTACGCTCTCCTCCTCCTCCTCAGAGGAAGAAGAGGAGGAGGAGGAAGATGAGGAGGATGCTGACGACTTTGACGACTTCTTCCCATTGCCGGCGCCCAAGCGCCTGCGGCTGATCTTGGGGAAGGATTCCATCGACATTGACATCTCCTCCAGGAGGAGACAGGACCAGGCGCTCCGCCTCCACACCTGACATCGCCCCCTCATGGGTCACATGACTCCAGCAGGGGCCCTCGGTGCTTAGCACCGCCCACAATCAACCCCACAGGTGTTGATGTAAAAAAGGTTTTTAGTCCTGTTGAGACCCGTTGTGTATGAACCTCTCACTCAAGTCAGTGGACATTCTGTAAATTATACAATGAAAAAAGAAATCATACCATAAGTCAAAGCACTTCTGTTTTGTAAGATAAAAAGGAAGATGTAGAATATATAAGTGTTGGTAAAAGCTGCCCTTGCAGATTTATATAAATATATAATTTTTTCTGTTTTTTTTTTTTTTTTCTATTGTCATTTGTTTTGGTGCTGTTTTTCGTTGAGACTGAATTTGTTTCTTGAAAGGTCGTGGAAGATGACCTTTCACATGCTGATGTAAGAGGGAAATGGGATGTCAAAGGAAAGCCGGGTCCAGAGATGCCCCATCACCATCCCACGGTGCTGGAGTGTGTGAGGGCTTTGTGTTCCCAAGACATATCCCCCTCCCCACCCTCCCCATCACATTCTCACACACACACACACACACAGGTAGAGTCAGCTCAGACACTACGCGGTACAGGTTGAGGCGTGCTGACGCACAGACACACACACACGTGACTCCTGTGTGGTCAGTAGGACCCGCACCAATGAATAAATAAATATAAATAAATCAATAAATATAATGTGTATGAGGACACATGCCAGGACATCTCTAGCGGCGGTGTAGCAGTGCCCAGACAAGTCTTAGCTAGCATCACAGATTGATTTAGAACTTTCTGATGGGCACTGTGTGTCTTATCTGTGGTCCAGATGACCGGATCAGCCCTTTTATCACATCATGCATTTATAATAGCCATGCCTTTTTGATCGCATGCGTCAGATATGTTGAAAAACTCACCCTCAAAGGACTCGTATCAAGGAGAAAATTGGTACACACACACGTTTGGAATGGTAATGCTCTTGGATATGTCTGAGGGAATGCAAAGCCCACTGGCACACCCAAACACACTACACACACAGGACTCCAATGGTGCTGTTGGATATATGATAATGAACATGCACACACGGGAGTCATAGTGGTGCTGTTAGACATGTACACCTCACACACACACACACACTCAGCAGGGTGTGACAGCTGACTGAACCCCTCAGACTGTGTGTGTGTGCGAGAGTGAATTGGTAAATGAAAACTGTCACGCTGCATTATGGTCTGAAAGCTGAAAGGAACCCAAACCTATGTAGAAAGACAAACAGTACTGGGAGTTGTTGTTGTTCTGTATATGGTATATCATTTTGGATGTTTTTTTTTTTTATGCCACCAATTCCAGGAAAAGTGTTTGTTTTACCTGCTGAAGTAACTTAGACTGGTGCATCTCCCTTCGTCTGTTTTACAGAGGTCCTGGCAGCTCACCTCACGGCCCCCAGTCAGTCAGCATCCACAGCAATGTGAACCCCCTCCCCCCCAGTACAGCTACAGTAATCAACCACACAGGAAGTGATGTAATGTGAACCCCCAGTACAGCTACAGTAATCACCACACAGGAAGTGATGTAATGTGAACCCCCAGTACAGCTACAGTAATCACCACACAGGAAGTGATGAAATGTGAATCCCCCAGGGCTGACACTATAACCACCACACAGGAAGTTGTGGTGGTGGTGGTTGTTGGGTCTGGTAGCATCTGCTTTTACTATCATGTATAGCACAACATGTGTATAATTCAGCCATGAGTCATTTTGACGGAGGTCTTTAGAGGGTACAATAACCCAGTTCTAACTGAAGAATCTAGCACATAGAACACCAAAATGCTGAAGGTTGGGTTCTGCACAGTTAGTACAGTATGTGTGTGTGTGAGCTTGGACATAAAGGAACCCACTGCTGTAGATGTGGTGTATTCATGGGCTTATAATGTTGCTCTGCAGTCTGACCATATCTCATCATGAGTCCAGTTGGAAAGTGTACAAGTTCCTAATCATAGACCTGTTGGACTGGAACACTACTGGTTTTAATATGCATCTGAGTCCAGTGCGGACGGTTCCGGTTCCGCTCGGAACCCACTGAACTGGATCTATATGGTTTTTAACAGCATCACACAGCCATTTCCACACAGCACTTGGTGCCTTAAGCGACTCCGACTCCAGGATGCGAACATCATCATCTCCATCTGACAGGACTCAAGCCCCCAGCATGGGGAAATCCTCATTCACTGTCTGGCCACCCAAAACCCTCTCCCCCATGATGTGATGTGGTGTGTGTGTATGTGTGTGTCTATCTGTTTATGTATGTGTGCGTGCACGCGCATATGTTTATGTATATGTGTATGTATGTTCATGTGTTTATGTGTGTGTGTGTGTATATGCTGAATGTTTGGACCCCTTTCCCCACATAGCAGCTGCCTGTGGCTCAGGTCCGATCTGCTGCTGACCCGGTGCTGATCTGATGTGGGTCTGGCACTGACCCGCTATTGGTCCAATTAGTCTCAGTTCCAGTCCTCGTATGGTGTGGGCCTGGTGCCGACCCTGGTACCGTGCTGGTCTGGCCCTGTGCTGTTCTGAGTCTGCTGTTATCTGGGACCTCTGCTTTTTTGCTCACGCCACCAGCAGTAGGCCCTGTGCGTGCATCCGTGTGTGTGTGCGAGCGAGTGTGTGTGTGTCCAGACCTACACTGACTCTTGGCCAGGTCAGAGCCGTATCTCAGCCGGGTCGCCCCCCCCCAGCTTTACTTGATCCTCCAGCTGTCCTCTCCATCGCCCCCTGTACAGACGTCTGTGGGAAAGATCCCTTTTAAAGACTGTGTGAATAGTTTGCTGACAAACAAGTGTTACAAGGACACAGGTGACACTGACCCAGAGTTTTGAAGAGACAAAACTGTCTTATTGTGTACAACATGCGGACATATTGTACTTATTTAACAGTTTTGAATACTTGAAAGCAAGATAAAAGTTTCTTTGCGAGAAAAAAAAAAGTCTCCTGTATTACTGTGTTTAGAGAAAAAATACTGTGGATTTGTGACCTTTTCCATGCTTCATTTTTCTCCTGTTGATGTCCAGCAGGTTCTTTCAAGAGCAAGATTGGGAAGGGAAATTGAAACATAAATTGGTCACCCACGGCTGTCTGAAAAGTGTTTTTTTTTTCTTCTTCAAATCTATTTGAAATTGCTCTTGTGTACAAGGTACCACAACTTAAAGAGTAGGCCTAGCCTATTTGCTGTGTCAACACAAATCTTTCCTTTTTTTTGCCATGAAAGAACCCTAAACACTCTAAATCACAATTGGATTTTTTAAGTGAACAGCAATCAAGTTTACATCAAGCAGGCAGGCAGCATGGATCTCTGCAGGTCAGGATGTAATGACCAAACCCCAATAGCAGCCTGACCACAAGAGAGGAAAGGGTTGAGTTTGCTAACACGAGAGCTGAAGAAACTGCCAAAGCAGTTTAATGTCTACAAAGCTCACGTCTGCTGCTTTGTAAGGAAGTGGCCCTTGTAATGATGTACATCACAAAACAGACATTAGCACTTAGAATCCTAGATGCAGTGTTTTGGATCCTTAATAGGAGAACAATGATTTGAGCAATCAGCCAGGAATTATTTCGGGGCTTTTAGAATATCATCAACGTGGGAATTGCCAGTATACACTGAGTCAGTAAAAAAGTCAGTGAGTGCTGTTCTGTTTCTTGTTTACTATATTTCTTTGGCATATTGGGCCACCCCTCCCCAGTTACTGTCATGTATCTTGCTTTGATGTAATCTCAGTGACGTTCTTCACCTGAGGTACAAGGCCTATTTCAATCACTGTCAATTTAATGCCGATTAATGCTCATTAACTACGCTCCTAGCCCATTTTTTTAAAATCCAGACAGATTTAGTTCTAGTCCAGAGTGAATGCATTGCCAGATTTAGTTCCAGACCAGAGTGAATGCATTGCCAGATTTAGTTCCAGACCATAGTGAATGCATTGCCAGTGAGCAGTTCGGCCGGCTTCGGATGAGGCCCCTGGCAGAAAGATTATAGGGGTTGAGGTTTCTCTGGGAGACCTCACCTGCTTGCTATGTGTCTGGGGCATCTGGGAAGTCCAGGTAAAGCCGTAGGCATGTGTGCCTGCACTGTGTACTCCATAATACAGGCCCTCTGGGAAGTCCAGGTAAAGCCGTAGGCATGTGTGCCTGCACTGTGTACTCCATAGTACACGCCCTCTGTGGGTGGATGTGTGCCCTCAGATGTGGTGAGTCTGTGGTGCCCAACCTCACACTACATGCTGAAGGCATAGCCTGTATAAAGGCTGAGAGTTTTCATGGAGCCCATAGGTGCTTGCTATACCTCTGATATGGTATGAAGAGGACCAGGCTAGCCTAGCCTTGTGTATGCTGAACATTGCAGGTCTACTCTCCTGATGCACTACATGAGCAGCTGTGTTATCAGTGGCAGTGAGTCACTGCGGTACCCAAACCCAGCAGCAGCATCTGCAGCAGGGGTCTCTGACTCAGAGTACACGCTGTCACAGTGATGGGGAAACAGATGGGGAAACTGTCATCAGCACACACCTGGCCTCACATCCCCCTCTCTCCTGTGTAAAAAACAAATTAACCACCCCTACCTGACGCTGAGGCGAGCTGACGTCTTCTGTCAGCACGTCATCTCGGTTAGTTCGCCCCGTTTCTGATTCTCAGTCGATTAATATTTCAGCACCAAACGTTTTGGTATTCAGTGAAAAGTTCCGTTGAATTCTCCTGAATGTTCCAGTCCTGACTGAGAGGTGATTGCTAAAGATGAAAGGGAGCAGAAAGTAGCTGCATAGGTTCTCTGAGGAGTCAGTCATAACAATATAGGCCTTATGTAATGAAAAGTAAATAGTTGACTCTCTTTAGGGATTAGTGAGCATAGGAACTGACATACCGCATACTAATTGTGTTTAGTGATTTCTGTCTGGAAGGGGAGGAACGGGATTAGATTGAGTTGTTCCTTCAGAGCCAATGCTGTGCCTGTGTTGTGCTGTTTGTTTTGTTTTGCCACGTCTGCTTGTTTATTTCAGCCATTTGTTTCTGTGATATGTGCTCATTCTATGGTCTACCAACAACAGTTGTGGTTTGCGCCCGGGTCAGCAGGGGGAGCTGTTTATCTCTGTCTCTGCCAAATCTCATTCCTTTTAATGGCATAAACAGAGCAGAGACATCTTACTGCCATAAGCAATGAGGTGCTTTTTTAAATCTCAGGATTTCTCTTGGCAGACACCCTATCCCTAAAGTATCTTTACACACATTCGAGCTTGCGGAAATATATTAGCAGCCTACACACATGATAAATCCACACTGACATACACCCACACTGTTGGGTAGTGATTGCTGTGCAACAAGCTTTTAGAACTGCAGTGGTTGTCAATGCAAGGCAAGTTTATGTATGTTGCACGAAACACATTGGTTCAGAAATGAGCTTCACAGTGCTTCACAAAAGAGAAAAAAAAACAGAAAAAGAAGAAATTTAAAAAGTGCGATGTGTGGCTTATCTCTCTGACAACTATCATCCATCCTCTGGCCACCCCCGCAGTGTGTGTGTGTGTGCCTGTGGATGTATTTGTGTGTGTGTGTGAGAGAGAGAGAGAGAGAGAGAGAGAGAGAGAGAGAGAGAGAGAGAGGGAAAATAGGACAGGGATTGTGGGTGAGGTTGGAGGTCAGGGAGAGACCGCAGAGCATGCAGTCCCTGTGGCCCAGAATGACTGGATCCATCGCAAGACCTGGACCACGATTGGATATCTATAGGGTCCGATAATCTCAGGCTATCCGCACACCCTATTTTTCAAAACAAACATTAAATGCTGTTTTAGGTCAGTGACATGGGTCATGTTGCCATGGTGGCCAATGATCTTACACCACTTAGCAGCGTTCGATTATCTGTAAAGATCCCTAGGTGACCTTTATGGAGATATGAAGATAGAAACCACAAGGGCAAAAGAGCTCAGACTGACATTTCACTCACAGATGAGTGCACACCAGAGCTTATAAGGTTGTATAGAAAGGTGAAAAAAGACGTTTCCACACTTTGCAACACCTTGTATTTTTTGGGCCAGTGGCTAGTGTGTTTCACATTTAGCAGAATACTGCTGCTCACAGAACCTGTCAGCAGAGCCAGAGAGACAAGAGAGCCAGAGACTAGAAAAAGCCGACTGAAGATGGGGAGTGTGTAGGGGTGCTAAGATGGGGAGTTTGTAGGGGAGTTTGTAGGGGTGCTAAGATGGGGAGTGTGTAGGGGTGCTAAGATGGGGAGTTTGTAGGGGTGCTAAGATGGGGAGTTTGTAGGGGTGCTAACATGGGGAGTTTGTAGGGGTGCTAAGATGGGGAGTTTGTAGGGGTACTAAGATGAGGAGTGTGTAGGGGTGCTAAGATGGGGAGTTTGTAGGGGTGCTAAGATGGGGAGTGTGTGGGGGAGTTTGTAGGGGTGCTAAGATGGGGAGTGTGTAGGGGTGCTAAGATGGGGAGTTTGTAGGGGTGCTAAGATGGGGAGTGTGTAGGGGAGTTTGTAGGGGTGCTAAGATGGGGAGTGTGTAGGGGTGCTAAGATGGGGAGTTTGTAGGGGTGCTAACATGGGGAGTTTGTAGGGGAGTTTGTAGGGGTGCTAAGATGGGGAGTTTGTAGGGGTACTAAGATGAGGAGTGTGTAGGGGTGCTAAGATGGGGAGTTTGTAGGGGTGCTAAGATGGGGAGTGTGTAGGGGAGTTTGTAGGGGTGCTAAGATGGGGAGTGTGTAGGGGTGCTAAGATGGGGAGTTTGTAGGGGTGCTAAGATGGGGAGTGTGTAGGGGAGTTTGTAGGGGTGCTAAGATGGGGAGTGTGTAGGGGTGCTAAGATGGGGAGTTTGTAGGGGTGCTAAGATGGGGAGTGTGTAGGGGTGCTAAGATGGGGAGTGTGTAGGAGTGCTAAGATGGGGAGTTTGTAGGGGTGCTAAGATGGGGAGTGTGTAGGGGTGCTAAGATGGGGAGTGTGTAGGGGTGCTAAGATGGGGAGTGCTAAGATGGGGGGTTTGTAGGGGTGCTAAGATGGGGAGTGTGTAGGGGTGCTAAGATGGGGATTTTGTAGGGGAGTTTGTAGGGGTGCAAATAAAAACAGAATGTGATTATATACAAGGCTCGTAAACCCATATTTAGCAGCAAAAATTACAACATATCAAATTTGGACTATTTCATGGAAAGTATATGTTAATTTTGAATTTGATGCCAGCAACATGTTTCAAAAAAAGTTGGGACGGAAGCATGTTTACCACTGTGCTGCTTCACCTCTTAATTTAACACACTTCATTTAGTGTTGAGAATTGTCCCATTACTCCCCGATATAGGATTTCAGTTGCTCAACAGTATGGGGTATTCTTAGTCATGCTTTTCATTCAATTATGCTCCTAATTTGACAAATCTGGATTGCAAACAGGCCATTAGCACTTGGACTCTTCCACTATGGAGAAATACTGTTTAAATATGTGCAGCATTTGGCATTGTTTTCCTGAAATATTCAAGGTCTTCATTGCCTGGATGATTTGAACTGAGCACTAAAACAAGTTGGATAGGTTGGATACGTGGATAGGCCCTCTCCTCTTTAGCCCAGATGAGTCTATGATTTCCAAAAAGAATGGCACATTTTGATTGGTCTAAGCACAGGACCTTTTCCTCAGTCCATTTTATACAAGCTTAGGCCCAGATAAGACGGTGGTATTTTCATCATGTCTATCATGTTTCAAAACAATGTTGGCTGTTTTGACTGTTGCAATTTTGGCTGCAGTTTTTGAATTGAGTATCAAACTGTGCACATAGACAATGGTTATCAGAGGTTTACCTGAGCCCATACAATGACACAGGGTTCCTACGCAGTATGGAAAACCTGGAAAAGTATGGAATTTGATTTTAGTAATTTCCAGGTCTGGATAAGTATGGAAAAAAGAAACAAGGGTATGGAGAAATATTTGTGTTTCCAGACTATTGCATTTGCAGTACTAATCACTTCACTCAGGTCATAATGAACCATTCCTACTGTTGTGTAGCTTAACTGTCAGTCCCCATCGTCAAGATACAACTAAGATACAACTAAAAATGACCCAGCTAAATGGACGAATATTAAGTGTCATTTTTTAATTCACTTCAGTTGTCCATACCTTTGTTTTCACCGAGTTATCCCAAACCAGAAGTGGCCACAATGTCGAGAATATGGTCAGAAAAATCTACCGAGAAGTTTGGAAATTTGAGTATGGAAAAAGTATGGAATTCTGAAATGCAAAATGTGTAGGAACCCTGATGACGGGTGTGGAAACAGGTCTGGTGTTGATGCAGTGCCATCTGAGGTCCAAAAGACCACGGCCATCCAATGTGTTTTTCAGCTCCTTCCCTTGTTTGCAAAGATTTCTCTGGATTCTCTGAATGTTTTAATAATAATATGTCCTGTAGATGATAAACTCCCCAAATACTTCACAATTTCATCTTAAGACACATTAAAATCCCATTGTTTCAACATTTATGCACACAGGTTTACACAGAGTGATGAATACCCCTACATTTTTACTTCTAAGAGACCCTGCCTCTCTGGGATGCTCTTTTTCCATACCCAGTTGTGTTGCCAGTTACCCTAATTAGTTGTGAAATATTCCTCCTTTTGTTTTCTTTATCGTTACACAACTTTTCCAGCATTGTGTTACCGCCGTCCCAACTTTCTTTGAAAATATGTTGCTGGTATCAAATTCAAAATCCTTTGTCCTTTTTGCAACTACATATGCGTTGAAGAGAATTGCAGATTATTACATTCTTATTTTATTCACATTTTACACAACATCCCAACTTTTTCTGTTTTGGGGTTGTGTATACATATTGTAAATATGTCTTAACCAATCAAAAGAACTTCAATTATTTCTACATCCACATCAATAATAATAACAGATGGTGATAATAAATAGGCTATGTTCTGTGCCTGTAGATCAAGCTTTTATTATGTGTTTCTCTTGTCTCATTACATTTCTATTTGCCCAAAATTACCTGAAATGAGAAGGACAGGTACAACTAATTCAGCTAAATATACTTTCAGGCTAATCCAGGTTTGTAGTGGGGCTCATCTGAAGAACTTAGTGACAGAGCCTCTTTCTCTCTCTCTTTCTCTGTGTGCGTGTGAAAGTAATGTGTGAATGTGTGTATATGCTCATTTCGAGGTGATGCCACCTGTCTGTGCTGGGAGCCTTGTTGGTCTGTGTCACTGGGATTAGATTCATTTCCCTGGATATAGTCTGAACATGCCCAGGTCCCTCAGAGTGCATGTGTGTGTGTGTGTGTGTGTGTGTGTGTGTGTGTGTGTGTCTACTCCTTAAACCCGTCTCCATCAGGCCAGAGGGGCATGTGGCAGTGACATTTCTGCTCCTTCGTCCCTTGCTGCATCCTTCCTGTCATCAGTCTCAACATCACGAACACCATCACCACCACATCCTCAATATAAAACTCATCACAAACACCCTCATTGCCACATCCTCTTCAGAAATTACATCATTAGAGACATGTCTTGCCTTACCCACAGGTAGGTTAAAAACTCCCTCAAAGTTTACAATAAATATGTGAATAGTCTGTGAGCGTGTTATGAATTGGTCTCATGGCCTTGCCAATAGTTTGAACCATCCCAGTCCTCCTGTAGAGAGGCGGTCATATTAACATCATGAGATAATATGAAAGGCGAGTCTCACATCTTATCTGAGGATGCCGCTGGGGATATCCAGGAGTTTTTTCCATTTGCATACATGGAGTACATAATTGATATTTTTGATGATGAAAATCTGTTCCTCTCACACCGCCTTTTACCTAATTAAAAATATATTTCTCTGTGTGGTTTGCATTCACACCATCGCACAAGTTATTTCAAGAGGTGTGTTCACATGAGCTGCGTCATTCTTAACATGACTCATCAAAACCGCCAAGACGCAGAGAGAAGAAAATACTGCCTCAAGAATGATGGATGCTTGTGTGAACACGATAGTCATGTTGTATGTACCATGACAAGCATTTCTTGTCATGGAGACCAAATACTACTTGGCATCTTTTCCCACAGGACAAAAGTGACATTATTCATTAGAGAAGTGAATACAAGTCTGTCTCCTGAATCTACTAATCTGAATATGTATGCATGCTATGCAATGCTAAGTATATATTTCAATTCGTTTTTCATAGAAAGAATACAAGGATACAAGAAAGTTTATTGTCACATGCATATAGTTACTGGATGTAAGAAATGCAGTGAAATTATGTCTAGTGTCAGCCTATTTGTGCATTTATGGGGGGGGGGTAAAAAGTGCAGTAGAAGAGGGGTTTAGTAGATTAAGTGGCAAGGGCTGCATAAGAAAGGTGGGGGAGGATTGGGATTGGGGGGGGGGCACCAACAAGGAGCACCCAAGAGCAACAGGGGCAAGGAAAAACTCCCTTACTAAGGAAGAAACCTTGGGCAGATTCACGGCTCAAGGGGCTAATCCAACTGCCAGGGGTCTTGGTGTGTGTGTTGGGGGGATGACAGGGGAGATGGGATAGTGTGCTGTGTATGTGGGGAGAGGGCAGTGTGCAATGTGGGTTGAGGGGATGTGTGTTGGAGAAGCTTTCTCATGAGACAATGTGCTGTGTATTGGAGGGGGTGGGCAGTGTGCTGTAAGTATGTTGGGGATGTGTGTTGGAGAAGCTTCCTCATGAAATAATGTGCTGTGTATGTAGAGGAGAGGGGGGGGGGGGCAGTGTACTGCAAGTATGGTGAAGGGACTTACTATTGCAAGCAGAGTACTGTATGTATGATGTATGTGAGTGATGACAGTGAAGATGTGTGTGTGGGCGGGAGGGGAGTGGAGCAGTGACTGTGTGTGTGTGTGTGTGTGTAGTGTGTGTGTGGGTAGGTGGGGGCAGTGTGCTGTAAGTATGTAGAGGATGTGTGTTGGAGAAGATCCTGAAGACAATGTGCTGTGTATGTAGGGAGGGGGCTTACTGTAGCAAGCAGTGTGCTGTATGTGAGGTGATGACAGTGATGATGTAAGTGTGTGTGTTTTTGGTGTGTGTGTTGGGGATGGGGGTGGGGGGGTAAGAAAGGCTAGGCAATCAAGGACATGGGTAGATAGATGGATGAAAAAATAATAAATAAAAAGTTCTATGGAGATTTGCAAAAGTTGGAGAAAGTCAGATATGTGTGTGTGTGTGTTTTGATGTGTGATGAAATAAGAAAATAAATAAAAGGCCTGTTACATAGGGAGAGGGATGTAAAAGTGCTAAAAGACATGTAGGTGTGTGAGTGTGTGTGTGTGTGGGGGGGGGGGGTCATGAGTGCTGAGGAGTGAATGAGTGCAAAGTCAGTATAGTGTGAGTTCAGGGTTGGGAAATGTTTGAGAGTGCTGAGGAGTGAATGTGTGCAAAGTCAGTATAGTGTGAGTTCAGAGTTCGGATGGCCTGGGGATAAAAACTTCTCCTGAGTCTCTCAGTTCTGGCTTTGTGACTACATAGGCGTCTTCTTGATTTCAGCGGTATAGGAATAATCCATTGTTAGGATGAGAAGAGTCCTTCAGAATCTTTTGGGCTCTTAAAAGTACTCTTCTGGAATAGATATCTTGTAGAGCATGGAGTTGAGTTCTTATAGTACGTTCAGCTGAGCGCACTACTCTCTGCAGAGTACTACAATCTCTAATTGTGGAGTTCCCATACCAGAAAATAGCCTCAACTAAACTTCCATCACCTGTTGAAGTGCAGTTTTTATCCAGGTTGAAGTGTAGTTTTTATCCAGGTTGTACTTGAGTAAAATTTAGCAAGGGGTATCTGTAATTTTACTCAAGTAATGGAACTGTGTACTGTGTTGAAAATGTTCAAACTCTTTTACAAATGTTGTGTGTGTGTTTGTGTCAAAACAGTTCACACAACCATAATCTGAATAAGCACACAAAGAACAAACACACTGTTAGTAGGCCTATAAATGAAAACCGTGTATGGCTTTTGCAAAGATGTATACATATGGTCAAATATGCCATTTATGGATACTTATTGCAATAGGGGGTTCAAACAACAATAGCACAGTAGAAAACAAAGTCATTGAAAGAAAAAAAGGTTGACCAGAAGATTTCATCCACATCACATGTTATTGCAATGTTATCTTATGCTACAGCATCGCCTGGGCCTTGTCCTGCTCCTCCTAGTCTGTTGGTTTCTTTGTTGTTTGGTGTGTGTGTGTGTGTGTTTGCATATGTGTTTGCATGTGAGTGTGTGTGTGTGTGTGTTTGCATATGTGTTTGCATGTGAGTGTGTGTGTGTTTGCATATGTGTTTGCATGTGAGTGTGTGTGTGTTTGCATATGTGTTTGCATGTGAGTGTGTGTGTGTGTGTGTGTGTGTGTGTTTGCATATGTGTTTGCATGTGAGTGTGTGTGTGTGTGTGTGTGTGTGTGTGTGTGTGTGTGTTTGCATATGTGTTTGCATGTGAGTGTGTGTGTGTGTGTGTGTGTTTGCATGTGAGTGTGTGTGTGTTTGCATTTGTGTTTGCATGTGAGTGTGTGTGTGTTTGCATATGTGTTTGCATGTGAGTGTGTGTGTGTGTGTGTGTTTGCATATGTGTTTGCATGTGAGTGTGTGTGTGTTTGCATATGTGTTTGCATGTGAGTGTGTGTGTGTGTGTGTGTGTGTGTGTGTTTGCATATGTGTTTGCATGTGAGTGTGTGTGTGTGTGTGTGTGTGTGTGTGTGTGTGTGTGTGTGTGTGTGTTTGCATATGTGTTTGCATGTGAGTGTGTGTGTGTGTGTGTGTTTGCATGTGAGTGTGTGTGTGTTTGCATTTGTGTTTGCATGTGAGTGTGTGTGTGTTTGCATATGTGTTTGCATGTGAGTGTGTGTGTGTGTGTGTGTTTGCATATGTGTTTGCATGTGAGTGTGTGTGTGTGTTTGCATATGTGTTTGCATGTGAGTGTGTGTGTGTGTGTGTGTGTGTGTGTGTGTGTGTTTGCATATGTGTTTGCATGTGAGTGTGTGTGTGTTTGCATATGTGTTTGCATGTGAGTGTGTGTGTGTGTGTGTGTGTGTGTGTGTTTGCATATGTGTTTGCATGTGAGTGTGTGTGTGTGTGTGTGTTTGCATTTGTGTTTGCATGTGAGTGTGTGTGTGTGTTTGCATATGTGTTTGCATGTGAGTGTGTGTGTGTGTGTTTGCATATGTGTTTGCATGTGAGTGTGTGTGTGTGTGTGTGTGTTTGCATGTGAGTGTATGTGTGTTTGCATTTGTGTTTGCATGTGAGTGTGTGTGTGTTTGCATATGTGTTTGCATGTGAGTGTGTGTGTGTGTGTGTGTTTGCATATGTGTTTGCATGTGAGTGTGTGTGTGTGTGTGTGTGTGTTTGCATATGTGTTTGCATGTGAGTGTGTGTGTGTGTGTGTGTGTTTGCATTTGTGTTTGCATGTGAGTGTGTGTGTGTGTTTGCATATGTGTTTGCATGTGAGTGTGTGTGTGTGTGTTTGCATATGTGTTTGCATGTGAGTGTGTGTGTGTGTGTGTTTGCATATGTGTTTGCATGTGAGTGTGTGTGTGTGTGTGTGTGTGTGTTTGCATTTGTGTTTGCATGTGTGTGTTTGCATATGTGTTTGCATGTGAGTGTGTTTGTGTGTGTGTGTTTGCATATGTGTTTGCATGTGAGTGTGTGTGTGTGTGTGTGTTTGCATATGTGTTTGCATGTGAGTGTGTGTGTGTGTTTGCATATGTGTTTGCATGTGAGTGTGTGTGTGTGTGTGTGTTTGCATATGTGTTTGCATGTGAGTGTGTGTGTGTGTGTTTGCATATGTGTTTGCATGTGAGTGTGTGTGTGTGTGTTTGTGTTTGCATATGTGTTTGCATGTGAGTGTGTGTGTGTGTGTTTGCATATGTGTTTGCATGTGAGTGTGTGTGTGTGTGTGTGTGTTTGCATATGTGTTTGCATGTGAGTGTGTGTGTGTGTGTGTGTGTGTTTGCATATGTGTTTGCATGTGAGTGTGTGTGTGTGTGTGTGTGTTTGCATATGTGTTTGCATGTGAGTGTGTGTGTGTGTGTTTGTGTTTGCATATGTGTTTGCATGTGAGTGTGTGTGTGTGTGTTTGCATATGTGTTTGCATGTGAGTGTGTGTGTGTGTGTGTGTGTTTGCATGTGAGTGTGTGTGTGTTTGCATATGTGTTTGCATGTGAGTGTGTGTGTGTGTGTGTGTTTGCATATGTGTGTGTGTGTGTGTGTGTGTGTGTGTGTGTGTGTGTGTGTGTGTGTGTGTGTGTGTGTGAGTGTGTGTGTGTGTGTGTGTGTGTGTTTGCATGTGAGTGAGTGAGTGTGTTTTCTTCTCTCCACTCCCCACGTGGCCAGGCAGACCCTCCTCCTCCCACTTGCTATCTGTGACACCCTGGGAGTTTCTGTCTCCAAGGTAACGTGAAGTTTTCCTCAGCATCCCATCACACTTTCTGGAAAATGTGTCTGATCGCTTGTCTTTTGAGATTAGCGAGATCAGAATTTTATTTCAGGCTTATTTCTATTCATATATTTGTCTCCCTGCAGAACTGTATGTAGCTTATGCTGTATGGGGTTATCATGGGATTGCTGTAGCCATGCCATGTCATGGGTCTCCACCTCACGCCTGATGATGATCATGAGGTTAGCCACACACAACAGCGCCCTCTAGAAACCTTCCCAGGTTATTATAGTACTAATTACAACACACACACATCACATATCATTAGTGTCATTGGTCATTAGTGTGAGAACATGCAGAACAACTATCTGGCAACTATCTAATTCCCAGATAAAGAATCTCTATCTATCTATCTATCTATCTATCTATCTATCTATCTACTATCTAATTCCCAGATAAAGAATCTCTATCTATCTATCTATCTATCTATCTATCTATCTATCTAATTCCCAGATAAAGAATCTCTATCTATCTATCTATCTATCTATCTATCTACTATCTAATTCCCAGATAAAGAATATCTATCTATCTACCTATCTATCTATCTATCTATCTGCAAATCAGCAAGGAAAGGGGTGTTACAGTTTTTCTCAGTCACTTTGGTGCTTTTTGTTCACTATTAGTTCAACCTCCACAACATTTAGTCATTTGTGCACATCATAGTAGCAAATTCTCCTTCCTCTGAACAAATTGCAAATACTTTTCGACATGTATCAGTTGCTTTCATACAATTCTTTGCTGTTTTTTAACATTATCATTTGCTTATGTCATGTCAGTCAAAATGAACTATACTTATGAATGCGGAATAGTCGTTCCCAATAAAACTAATAGTCTTAATTTCATTGCTTGAGTCATTACATACAAAATTGTTGAACTAGTTATCAAATTCTGTCACAATGCTGTAGAATTGCAAAGAGCATACAGTAAAAATGTACGTATTCAGTGTCTTGGACTCACTTACTCCCCTAACTACAGCAATGTGTAACTTAGTCGTTTGTAGCTGGCTGTACAAGTACTGTATAGTGCTGTCTTGAGCATGTTCAGGTAGTGTCACTGAGTTCTGACCTTTTTTTGCATTGGAAAAACTGAGAGAACTGTCATAATGAAAACATGACAAAGCCATTTGACTATCTTGTTCATAAACGATGGTGTCAAGACTTCTCATTTTGATGACACTGACAGTTTCATTGACATGAATACGTGCTTTTGAGGAATGGACTATCCATTTTGAGCAAGTGACGTGCTTTTGCAGGTCATCCACTAGGTTTTGCAGTTTGCACTAATTGTTTTGAGAATTGCACTAACTGCTGTGCAAATGTTAATAGTGATGTGAGAAAAGCACCAAAGCGACTGAGATAAACTGTAATGTGGTAGTTGCCATATGCCATATGTCATTGTGATCCTTTATCGCATGTTGTTATGCAGTATAATGCGTTTGCATTCACGGGCAGACTGTGAGATCCTTCCAAAAATCAGCTGTTTCATGGACAAAATTTGTCTGTCCTCAACATCAAAGAAGTGCGCGTGCACGCATACACACACACACACACACACACACACACACCTGACAGTGCTCTGTAGTCTGGTATGTTTCCAGAGTGAGCCGGGGAGTGTTATCAGGCCAGTGAGATGAGTGATGCTCTGAGAAGAAGCCCAGATGTCTGATGTCAGTAATGTGGTATGCAGTGTGATATCACACACACACACACACGCACACAGACGCACACATCGCAGCTGCTGCCAGATGTGCTGTTCCAGTCCAAACATCTCATAGATGATGATGCCTCTGTATTTGTTGTTTAACCATGACTGATACTATACTGTGCTATGCTATGTTATACTAACGGTTCCCTTGACTATTGAATGTTGCTGTGGGCAACATATTAGGTTTAATAGGTTCAGAACTAATGGCTTGCTCCAATAACATCGATGCCCAGCTGTGGTTTATTGTAGCTATGCATTGATGGCATTGCGCTGGTGTCGACTACCCCTCACCATGCCTTAGTTATGCTGCTATAGCATAGTGCTGTCATGGACTTTTCATGTGTCACGCCGTACAACCCCCCCCCTCTCCTCTCCCCCCTTCTCTCTCTCTCTCTCTCAACTCTCCCTCTCTTGCCTATTCCCACCATGGTATACTGTAACAATATATAGTACTACTGATTACTTATTGACATTAACCATTTTGATTTTCAGTAATACTAACCCACTCTACATCTCTCTTTCTTCCCCCTTACTGTACCTCACTTGTGAGGTATATCATCACCAGTCATCAACCATCCGTGTGTTGGCCCTCCTCTCACCCATCTCACCTGAAGTCCCATCCTCGACTGCCCTATTACTGCCCCCTAACTGGACTCCTGGCCCGTACAGCCTAGCGACCCACCACCAGCCTATGACAACTCTGCCCGGATTACTGGCCCATCCACCAACCCACCACATGCCCCTCGAAAACTCCCTTCCCCTGGACAATCCCAACGCTGGACTATTGAACTTTCTGTCACTAAATCAGGAATAACGAACTACCATAACGGATACGTAATCATCCCACCTCTTGTAACTTTCAGCTCAAGTGCTTAACACCATGTCTTATTCTCTACACCCGACTATCATATGCATTTGTCATGTATACAGACCTTACTGTCATGTACTGACCCTAGGCAGATGGGTCAGGCCCTTGAGTCGTGGATCTGCTCGAGGTTTCTTCCTATATATATCTCCAATTCTAGGGAGTTTTTCCTCGCCCCTGTTACCCATGGGCCTCTCTCTTGCTTTCCTTTTCTTCCTTTCTTTCCTTCTTTCTCTGATTGCCTACATTCTGTAAAGCGCCATGATACATGTGTTATGTTTTGGCGCTCTATAAGCACAATAAATTGAAATTGAAATTGAATGGCAAACTGCTTTGGTCAATGGCCGATGGCTGGGTATTAACATTTCCTGATGATTATAGAGTAGGCCTAAATGCTAATTGCCTGTGTCTGTAATCACGAGGGTGCCCTGAAGTTAATGTATGCTAATGTATGCACGCACAATCCAGTAATGGGCTTCCAACTCCATGACATCATAGTGCCAGGTTGTCATGGTGAGCACATCACAGAGCACCACTGGAGGCTTTGATGTAGCTGCGGGGTTTGTTTGAGGGGCCGTCATGTTGGGGTTGGGGGGTCAGGGTGTGTGTGTGTGTGTGTCTGCGTGTTTGCCCAAAAAATGACTTATACACAGGGTATGGACTAATGCTGTTTGTCTTTCTCCATCCCTCGATGGTTTCTCACTCATGCTTTAATTCTCCATTCTCTCATTCCCAGTCTCAGGTGTGTGTGAGGTCGAGCCAGGTGACTGCATCATCAGGCTTCTATGTCTGTGGTGACTGTGGACACACACACACGCGCACACACACACACACACACACACACACACACACACACACACACACACACACACACACACACACACACATTATCAACAGGCTTCTATGTCTGAGGTGACTGCAGCTATGGGCCTTGAGTCTGGCCAGAGGCTCTGATGGCGGTGTTGTTGGGTTGGATGTGGGGTTGGGAGGAGCAGGTGTTTCTTCCACATGGCTTTAGTTTCAAGGTCGCTGTGCTAGACACTCAAGGTCGCTGCTCCAGGCGATGCCTAGTATCCATGTTACTCTCTCCTCTCTCTCTCTTTCTCTCCTCACCTCTCTCCATAAATCTGAAGTTTGTGTTTACAATGGATGTCTTCTCATCTCTCATACACTATTTCCACTGCCCTGGCCAACCTCTCATTAACCTTGACCATCATCAGGAGTCACTTAGAGTCATTGATATAGCTGAGGGTTATTACAGTTTTTCTCAGTCGCTTTGGTGCTTTTCTCACATCACTATTAACATTTGCACAGCAGTTAGTGCAATTCTCAAAACAATTAGTGCAAACTGCAAAACCTAGTGGATGACCTGCAAAAGCACGTCACTTGCTCAAAATGGATAGTCCATTCCTCAAAAGCAGGTATTCATGTCAATGAAACTGCAGTGTCATCAAAATGAGAAGTCCCTACACCATTGTTTATGAACAAGATAGTCAAATGGCTTTGTCATGTTTTCATTATGACAGTTCTCTCAGTGTTTTCCAATGCAAAAAAAGGTCAGAACTCGGTGACACTACCTGAACATGCTCAAGACAGCACTATACAGTACTTGTACAGCCATTTGAAAACTACAGTAAAGTTACACATTGCTGAAGTTAGGTGAGTAAGTGAGTACAAGACACTGAATACGTACATTTTTACTGTATATGCTCTTTGCAATTCTACAGCATTGTGACAGAATTTGATAACTAGTTCAACAATTTTGTATGTAATGACTCAAGCAATGAAATTAAGACTATTAGTTTTATTGGGAACGACTATTCCGCATTCATAAGTATAGTTCATTTTGACTGACATGACATAAGCAAATGATAATGTTAAAAAACAGCAAAGAATTGTATGAAAGCAACTGATACATGTCCAAAAGTATTTGCAATTTGTTCAGAGGAAGGAGAAATTGCTACTATGATGTGCACAAATGACTAAATGTTGTGGAGGTTGAACTAATAGTATGAGAATTTTCATTCTGATCTGAAAAAAGCACCAAAGCGACTGAGAAAAACTGTATCAGCCAACACCACCCTGTCTTTTCTCTTCAATGTGACACTGAACTGCATGTCCAGATCTGAGGTATGGATTAAATGCAACCCTGGTATCCATTTCACACCAATCAAGCTAATGTAAATGTGTGTGTGTGTGTGTGCATGCGTGCGTGTGTGTGTTATTTGAAGTCGCCACATTTGGAGAAGGAGGTGTTGTGTGTGTCCTTAACATCTGCTGTGCTGCTGCTTTGTTATTGTCAGCAGACTCACATGGCTGAACCGTGTCTGAGCTATTATTGCACCTGTCACATGTGTGCCCTTATGTTATGTAATATTTATTCTGAATTGTGGACACAAATAAACAAGTAAACTGTGTGTGAGTGTAGGAGACTGCTCTGAGTGAACAGAGGGAAATTGGCTTCCTTGAGCCTGATTCAAGGCGTGCAGAATTGTAGCACCATTTTGAGTCTCACATGATGCGCCATTTGGCCCTCAAATTCTTATTGTTGAGCCTGTTGCCATGGTGTGGTGTGTGTGTGTGGCCGTGTTATGGTGTGTGTATGTGTGTGTGTGGCTGTGTTGTTGTTGTGTATGTGTGGCTGTGTTATGGTGTGTGTGTGTGTGTGTGTGTGTGGCTGTGTTATGGTGTGTGTGTGTGTGTGTGTGGCTGTGTTATGGTGTGTGTGTGTGTGTGTGTGTGTGTGGCTGTGTTGTTGTTGTGTATGTGTGGCTGTGTTATGGTGTGTGTGTGTGTGTGTGTGTGTGTGGCTGTGTTATGGTGTGTGTGTGTGTGTGTGTGGCTGTGTTGTTGGTGTATGTGTGGCCGTGGTGTGGTGTGTGTGTGTGTGGCTTTGTTGTGTGTGTGGCCGGGGTGTGGTATGGTGTGTGTGTGGCCGGGGTGTGGTATGGTGTGTGTGTGGCCGGGGTGTGGTATGTGTGTGTGTGGCTGTGTTGTTGTATGTGTGGCCGTGGTGTGGTGTGTGTGTGTGTGGCTTTGTTGTGTGTGTGGCCGGGGTGTGGTATGGTGTGTGTGTGGCCGGGGTGTGGTATGGTGTGTGACTGTGTTGTGGTATGGTGTGTGTGTGGCTATGTTGTTGTGTGTGTCTGTTGTGTGTGTTGAAAAGCAGAAGAGTCACTTAATTAAAGTGGATCAATACATCTCCTGAGGGAAATAAGCAACACAGATTTAACTGCGCGACTCAATCTATAGCAAGTGGATGATTGGCTATACTGCTATTATACTAGACACTGATTAACCAGTATCATCAGTGCTCAGATGTGACCAGGAATGTGTGTGTGTGTGTGTGTGTGTGTGGCCAAGTGAGTAGGTGTAAGTGTGTGTGAGTAAATGTGTGTGTGACAAATTATGAGTGTGTTATGGGGTTTGAAGAGCATCTGCTGTTATTTTTCAATAAACTTGTATTCCAGTGAATTTTTACTGTAAGAGGAAAGAGCATGTGATGCAGCCTCCCATAATCAAAAACAAACATCAAAACCAAAACAACAAATTTCAGTTGGTTTCCCATTGCATGGTACTTACTGTCACCCAAGCCATCTCTGAGTCTCTCGCGGCCGCTGGGTCCCCATACAGTGTAACCATATCAGCCTGTCTTCTAGTGCACACATTTTCCCATGACAAGTCATGGCCCATCATTCAAGACTCAAACCCACACACAAAGAATGAGAAATACAACCCAAATGTTGCTTCTCTCTGAACATAACAAGGCAAGTCAACAATGGCATGAGTCTGGTTAAACCATAACAAGGCAAGGCAAGTCAAGTCAATAATGGCGTGAGTCTGGTTAAACCATAACAAGGCAAGGCAAGTCAAGTCAATAATGGCGTGAGTCTGGTTAAACCATAACAAGGCAAGGCAAGTCAACAATGGCGTGAGTCTGGTTAAACCATAACAAGGCAAGGCAAGTCAACAATGGTGTGAGTCTGGTTAAACCATAACAAGGCAAGGCAAGTCAACAATGGTGTGAGCATTGAGTGGGCTCTGCATACTGCATATACATCAGTCTGAGTGAGAGGGTGCAGAATTTTAGCCTGCTTTAACCAGACTCACTACTTTGTTTCACTTCGTGAAAACAGTTTGGCCTCTCACGATTGGGCAACGTTTCCAACCCTTACATCGTAATGGGCGTAGATTTTACTTTAACTTTGAAATTATCGGTCCAGCCTAACCAATCAAATTGATCAGGGATTCCTAATGTTGCTTCCTACTTCACCTAACCTTTACAAACTGATAATAAACTGCATCGGCAGTTAGGTAACAGTGTATTTAGACCTGTGCATAAATGTACTCATTCATCCGACAGCAATTTTTTTGATGTTTGCCGATGTTGCTACTACCGTATACCATGGCCATTTTCAAATTTGAAACTAACGTCATCCCCTCTCATCACTGATTGGCCATGCTGGTGGCTGAGGGAAACATTGTTTCTTGGTGTTTTAAGCCCCTAACGTTGTCTTAAAGGCAGCGCTGCCTGGAAGGCGCTAGGGTTAGGCATGGGTTAAGGTTAGGGTTAGGGTTAGTGGCAGCGTTGCCTGGAAGACGACGTTGGGGGTCTTAAAACTCCATTGAGCGGTAACATTAGTGTGTTATCAGATGCCAGTATCTCAGAGAAATGGAAATGAACAGAGCTACTAGGCGTAAGGTGTAACGGAAGGGAGAGACACGGCTACAGTGGTCACATGACCTCCTCCTCTCCGGCCCAGGAAAGCCGTGCTTCGCTCACGGTTTCTCATGACCTCTGTATGACCTCTGCCTGAGGAGCAGAGGGAGGTCGCTGCACCTTACACTTATGGGGGAGGGGATACAGTATCTGGTAGAGTGTGTGTGTGTGTGTGTGTGTGTGTGTGTGTGTGTATGTGTGGCTGGATCCTAAGTGTGTTTTATGATAAAGCCGTGTGCATTTTGCTGTGCGTGATTATATTTGAGCTGCATGTTTGTTGTGTATGGTTTGATCACCTCTTCCCCCCTGAGTGAGAGTGTGAGTGTCTGCGAGAGTGTGTGTGCAAGAGACAACGTGTGTGTGTGTGTGTGAATTTGTGTACGTGCACAAGTGCGCGCGCGTGTGTGTATTTGTGTACGTGCACAAGTGCGTGCGTGTGTGTGTGTGTGTGTGTGTGTATGAGTGTGTTTGTGAATTGCCTTAGAAGTGAGCTGTAAAAGGAGAGCTGCTATTGTTCTTTGTTGTTTGTCCATATTAACATAAGCAGCCTGTGCATGTGTGTGTGTGTGTGCATGTGTGTGTGTGTGTGTGTGTATGTGTGTGTGTGCGTGTGCGTGTGTGGACTGTATGTTGTATGATGACTAAACTGTTTTCTTTTTTACATTTCAGAGATATAAATCTTAACTCAGTAGATGCTCAGGTAAGATAATTAACGCTATAACAGGTGTGGCTCCCCAGTCCAATTACGTTAGGCAAACCCTGTTGGATAAATGACAGGATGAATGTAAATAAACTGTAATCCCAGATAGCAATTTCCTTTGGGCCGGATCCGCATAAAAGCCTTTAGATCCGCCTGTAGCGGACATACGGTATCTGACTGTGGGCCAGGTCTGCTCCTGATACAGGTTTCAGCTCTGCTAGCAATGCTGTTTTATCACCGGTTAACAGATTTGTCCCAGGTCCAATTTCCGCAACTGAACTGGAAGTCAGGAGATGCTTTTAAAATACAAAACACTGATTTGGCCCAAACCTGTGATACGGATATGAACCGAAGGACCATTTTTTCACAGCAGACCCAGGTGGTAATGATATTAATTAAGGTGCTGATTCTGCTAAATTGACTGTCCTTTCCCTACTTCATTGTAAACTGGCTGCTAAAGAAAAAAAAAGGTATTTTGGAATGGCACAAATTTAGAAACCATGGGGGTGCACTATGTTCCCATGGCCACTTCATTTCTACAGTAAGGCTGGAAAAGAAGATATAGTTGGCTCAATATTGATCATATGTCCGTTTCATTATTTTTATTATTACCTAGCAGTGGTAAAAGTAGTCAATTGTTGTTTGTGTCAGATCGATCTAACAGTGCTATGAGACAACCCCATATTCTTTCCACGCAGAAGTCCAAGCAGTAACGTTAATCAAGGATCTTTGGTTTGCTCACTATCAATCTTTTGACATGATTTGCCAGCCTGGGGTTGGACTAGGACAGCCCAACTTTTCAAGGTTGGTTATCTGCTTTTTATCTCTGTTTTATTCAGAGACAACAACAAGCAACCGAGCAATTGATAACTTTAAGGTTATACTTTCCAGCAATATGGGCTAGCCTACTACCTTAGCCATCACAATAACTATTTTGGAAAAAACATTGGTAACGCTAACAGGATCACTGATGATAAAAAAACCGAGTGTAATTGTGACTACCTATTTTCAAAAAGGAATAAATGGCTAATGTTTATTTTGTGTTGTTTCAGATTGACCATGGAGATGACTGAGGAAGACAGCCTGAATATCGATGGGAACAGTGGAATTAACACGACTTAAACTTTGTCTGGGATTGCACTTCTACAGCCAGGTTGTTGAATAAAAAAATAATTAGACACTTATGTGTAAAGTTTTTGTTACCTCCCTCGATCTTGTTTGTAGCCTAGCTTATGTTTATCAGTTGAGCTGTTGGGAAAACGTTACGAACTTTAGCCTGGGTGAACCTATAACGAACCTGTTAGCAAATGTGTAGCAAACAGATTTTTCAGGATAATTAGGCCTAATTACCAATCACATTTCACATGTCAAATAAAGCCAGCTGATGTCTGATAAACGGGTCCGTACCACACACAATAAGCGGACCCGTATTGCATATGATAAGCAGATCTGGAACACGTCAGTAACACAGACTACCATACGGAACTGGGCCAGTCTTAGCCCTTATTGGTACCAGATCCGTCAAACGGATCCAGACCAATTTTGGACCGATGTGCGTTTGGACGCCGGATCAGGTCCATTATGCAGATCCGTGCCGGACGTTGAGGTAGGTGTGGCCCAGTTCCGTCCCAGTGTATGTTTGCTATCTGGGATACTATTAAAAACGATCATTAGTGGTCAGCTACACCGTGCACCGTGTGTGTGTGTGTGTTCACATTGGATAATAATTGTGTGTGTGTGTGTGTGTGTGTGTGTGTTCATATTGGATAATAACTCAAATGACCTCCGGCTCACTGCAGAACTATCAAACCAGGAGCTGACACACTGTCTTTTTTCTCTCCCTCTCTCCCACATCACCCACATCTCTCCTCTCTCCTCCCCTCTCTCTCTCCCACATCTCTCCTCTCTCCCTCTCTCCTCTCCTCTCCTTTCCTTTCTCTCCTCTCTTCCCCCTCTCTCCCCTCTCCTCCCTCCCTCTCTTCTCCTCTCCCCTCTTCTCTCCCTCTCTCCTCTCCTCTCCTCTCTCCCTCTCTCCTCTCCTCTCTCTCTCCCACATCTCTCCTCTCTCCCTCTCTCCTCTCCTCTCTCTCTCCCACATCTCTCCTCTCCTCTCTCTCCTCTCCTCTCTCTCTCCTCTCCTCTCTCTCCCACATCTCTTCTCTCCTCTCTCCCTCTCTTCTCCTCTCTTTATCACACACATCTCTCCTCTCTATGTTTCTCCTCTCTCTCCCTCTCTCCTTTCTCTTTCTCACTTGTTGTCTCTCCTCTGCTCTCTTCTGTTTTTCTAACCTGTCTTCCTTAGAGGGGACATGATTCATAAGAGAACATGCTTCTGACCCCCCCCCCCCCCCCCCCACACACACACACACACACACAAACACACATTCTTCAGGCAGAGTGGGTATTATTTTTAGACCTGCTCAATATGATGGTAGTCTTCTTCAACAGGCTGCACCCAGGGCCGTTTCAAGGAATTTGGGGGCCCCAAGCAAAATGGACATGGAGGCCCCCACCCACCCACCGCACGCAAAGCCTACAGGAACCACAGCATAGCCATACAGTTTAAATTCACCCACACTTTATATAAATAAAAAATGTTGACAGTGCAAATACTGCTGTTGCATATATGCTGTGCATTAGTTTTGAACATTTTGAACATTTGCAAAAACACCACCGTACCATAAAATCCAATGTCAGCTTCTTCCTCATGAATGGAGGATGAAGTTGATGGTGTACCTGGGAAAATAATTGAAAAAAAATTTACCTGTGAAGTACGTTTGACCATTTCACTGTTAGCATATTGGAAATGGTCATTAACAGCTCAGCGAGAGAAATTCACTCTACCTTCATCAGTGGAGGTATCCTTAGGAAGAGCCTGAGGGCTGAGAAATTTAAGCAAAAAACCTTGAGGGAGAAAGAAAAGATATGTTAGCATTTCCATATTTTGATATTTAGAAGGGATGCAGCTGCTTTCACAACTACCAATGCTTACTGTAAAAACATCCCAAGCTAATGTTATACATTGACCCAGGCCTACTTGTATCTTAACATAGCATTTAAGCATTCTGCTGTTTGAGAATTAGACAGACGCACCTGATGCTTTAAAGAGAGTAAACAGCTGGCGTGCATGAATACTACTAGACATGAATGTTCCAGTCTGCTTTCATGCACGGGATTTATCGTGTGGTTTTCCTAACCCCCATTTGGTAAATAGATTATCACGGTCGATTAGTAGCCTATAGCAGAGAAGCTATGCCACCTTCATCAAAACCTATTACAAAGCTATAGCAATGTTATGTCATTAAATACGATAAACAGTGATTCTGGAACAGATCTGCGTCTTCCTTATCCCGTTAATAAACATATTAGAGTATGTAACCATATTCCGTCCGTTCGAAAAAAAAAGTTGCGCTAACTGTTCTAGTTTGTTACAAGCAGCATGGGCCGTCAGGCAGGTAGTTAACATAAAAAATGTTTTTGCTAGGCTAGCCTTCCTGCTGCGACATTACACCATTTGTACAAGACAAGTAGAGCTATTTTATCCAGTGTAATTTATCACTTACCACTATCTTGTTTTTTCTTGTCATCCTCTTCCTTTCTCTTCTTTCTTTTCTGGCTTCCGGACGCATAACTCCGCTTTATTATGACTGCCGAGGTTTTATATTTTCCCGGCAGCAGAGATCACAAACTTGGCTGGCTGGCTGCTGTCAGCGACTACTGAGAGGGGCCCCCTTGAGGGGGATCCCGGTATTGCCGGTAACAGTGTCGTTGCACTTTACTGCATTGACTATCAAAGGGGCGCTCACAGTTTGTCGTTGCATTTTATTCTTAACCAGTCGTTGTCTTGGGGCCCCTGGCCAGCTCGGGGCCCCAAGCAATTGCTTGGTTTGCTTGCCTTCTAGCGACGGGCCTGGCTGCACCTAGTAGAGTAGAGAGGAGAGAAGAGAGGAGAGGAGATGAGAGGAGAGGCGAGGAGAGGAGAGGGGAGGAAAGGAGAGGTGATGAGAGGAGAAGAGTGGAGAAGAGAGGGTGGGAGAAGAGAGTAGAGGAGAGGGGAGTCTATGAGTCCCAAACACGCAGAGTTTTTCTGGGACATACTTATCGGTACATCTGAAGAAAAATAGCACAGATGGAACTCTAGTTCTCTGCTACAATCTGAGTCTATCTTCGTCTTCCCACAGATTTTGTAAATGACAGAACATGACTTTCACCATTATCTGAGCCTATCCTATTCCCTCACTCTTTTTTTTATTAAGTACCCATTTGGTGTCCAGGAAGGACATTTCTCCAACCATCAGTATTGGGTAATTCTGGGCTATTTGAAAGAGAAGAACATGTCGACTTCCGGTCAGGTCACTGACAAGATGGCAGCATAGACCAACAGCTCCCGATTAGCGAAATTCTTTAAAAGCCCCTAAACCCCACATTTCTTTTATTAATAGAGTTGTAACATATTTACTGAGAGGGGCAATGGCGTCCACTAGGATAAAAGGCAAGAAAAATGTACAACAACCAAAGATACAAGGCGGGAAGAGACGAAGTCGTAGCTGTTCACCGCCTAGCCTTGAAGAAGACGGTGCCAAGGCTAGCCCTCAGGAGGAGGATGATGCAGTAGATTTGAGCTTGATTCTCAAAGAGCTAAGAGATTTCCGACGAGATAACAAGACTCAATTGGAAGACAAGTAGAAATAACAAGAACAAACACCAGGCTGGATGATGCTGAAGAACGGATTGTTAAGGCCGAGGACAGGATCCAAAACACGGAAGATGTATTGTCAGAAATGCTAAAGTTATAAGCCCAGATGGAAGCTAAACTCACAGAACAAGAGAGTTGCTCAAGGCGGGAAAATATTCGATTTTATGGAACAGAAGATGAGTTCCAGTCAGTGCTCGAATTCGTGGAAAAATTACTGGTGGAAAATCTCAATATTACTGACACGTCATCCCTGCTAATCGAGAGAGCTATTCGGGCGTTGGGATCACAACCACCGGCAGATGCTCCACCGAGATCTATCCTGGTGAAGTTCTCCAGCTTCAGAACAAAAGAAATGATACTCCCAGGAGCATGGAAAAAGAAAAGTTTGATCTGGAAGGAGAAGCGAATTAATTTGGACAATGACTACCCTCCGCGTATCCTGCAAAGGAGGAAAGAATATGCAAACGTTCGAAAGATTCTGAAAGATAGAGGCATCCAGTTCCAAACTATGTTTCCAGCCAGGCTAAAGGTGAAATATAAGGAGGGAGCCCAGATCTACGATACGGCACTCGAGGCTACACAAGACATGGCTCAGAGAGGCTACCCCGTCGACATCATCAGACCCCCGGAGACGTTGATGGAGCAACTGCAACAGCTGAGTTGGCGGAGAGCAGCGAGGTGACCCGGAGACCGAGCTCCCCGCTATAGAGAGAAGTTACAGATCTTCAGACGAAATCCCACACCCGCTAATACAGATAGTGGTTAGAATTCACACATTAGCGTATCTTGGAAATGACACGGTTCCTCCGGTTTGGTGAGTTTAGTCGTTTCATTGGTTAGAAAGAAATTAGTTTACTTTCCTAGTGACTTCATTAAAATGTAACGTTACATCGGGCAAGCATATGGACAATGGGACTTCACTGTGCTGTTACCTATAAGGGCTCTCCCTGTCAAGAAGGTGATTTTCCCTTAGTAGTGCCTATAACCAGCTGGCGTAATGTCATAAAAAAGACCACTATCTTGGAAGTACACTTAGTTCTTGTGTATGTCTTTGTTGTGTATTTGTTTTTAGTTTGGTTGTTCTTTACTGTTAAGGGGAAGCTTTTCACACATATGAAGGAATATGATTATCCAATAACCTAAATGCAAGGCATAAGAATAGTTTCTTACAATGTTAATGGATTAAATAACCCAGTTAAGAGAGGTAAAATCCTATCACAACTTAAGAAAGATAAAGCTCAGATAGCATACCTCCAAGAAACTCATCTTAATGATATTGAACATGCTAAACTAAATAGAATGGGCTTCAAACATGTTTACTCATCTTCCTACAAATTAGGACATAAAAGGGGGGTAGCCATACTACTATCAGGAGGGGTTAATAATGAGCACATATCAGAGTTCTCAGATCAAGCAGGCAGGTATATAATGATAATAGGAAAAATAGAGGGAACTCTAATCAGTCTTCTAAATGTATATGCTCCCCCTTGCAGCGATTGGATGGTTTATAGAAAAATATTTGATTTAATGACAACAAAAGCCCAAGGGGTAGTAATTGCTGGTGGAGCCTTTAACATACATTTGAATCCAAAGCTAGATGTCTCTAATGGGAGGCCATCATCAAAGCCCATTAACAGGAAGATGAATGCATTAATGAAGGACTTGGGTATTATAGATGTTTGGAGGAAAAATATATCCCACCAGTCGAGACTACACTTACTACTCCTCCCCTCACACATTATATTCTAGGATAGACTACTTCTTTATCTACAATAGAGACCTTCATATGATACAGAGATGTGACATAGGCCCAATGACACTCTCAGACCATAGTCCTGTTTTCATATCTGTGAGCTTCAACAGAAAACCTAGATCCACATTGTGGAGACTGAACTCAGATGTTCTGAATAATCCAGGAAAGGAGTACTTGAATATAGAAATTAAATCATACTTAGAACTAAATGATAATGGAGAGGTGACCCCAGTAATTGTTTAGGGCACGCTCAGGGATGGGCAGTATTTCTAATACATGTATTTAAAATACGTATTTCAAATTTAAAATACTATTTTGTAATTTGTATTTTATTGAGATGATGAAAATGCCTTCGTATTTTGTATCAAAATACTTCAGTGTTGTGTATTTTTTTATTTTCAAAATACTGCAAAATACTTTCTGTGAAACACTGTGATGACATCTATCTAACTATCTATACTGTAAAGCACGAAATCTCTGTCCCTGTCTGTTTGTGGCACCCTTGCATGGTCAAGCCCCTCTGCTCCAGTAGAGCGTTTATTTTCCTTTGCTGGACTGATTAACAGGCCCCATAGGCGTCGTCTGAATGCAATACTGTTTGGGAAGTTAGTTGTGCTTAAAGGCATCAACTGAGGAGACAGGACTAGCTAAGGTTACACACACTCCTTTGCTCACACAAGGACAGCACAAGGACAGGACTAGCTAAGGTTACACACACTCCTTTGCTCACACAAGGACAGCACCAGGACTTGAGTTCACAAGTTTATATTGCAACACTTGAGTTTGCTATTTTGCTATGTTCTCTGACCTGTGAAATATTTCAGTGCTATGGTAACTAAAGATACCTCAAACAAGGACATTTCCAATTTTGCACATTTTAAATAAGAAATGATTGATAATGTCATAATAATTGGCTTCTAATTGGCTTAACTGATTGGATGGTATTAATGTGACAACCTGATTTTTTATTTTTACTTTTTTTTGTATTTACATTGATAGAGGTTGTGCACACATCAGTTTCAAGTGTATACAAAATTAGATACATTTCTAAACTAGATGTACCGCAGAGCGGTACAAAATATGACCGCCGCCCAGTCCAGCACATTTTTTCCACAAAAATAAATCACGCTGAAAGGCCTATATGATTCTAACTGTCTCACTAAATTGCATTATCCACACGCAATTCTCACTGATATCTGCTAGACAACAAGTACCAAAACATGATTAGTTCATAGATTTCACATGTAAAATTAATTTTATACAACCCCACCTCCATCTTGCCTGTTCATAATTCTGAGAAATTCTTGAATTGTGTGCATGTGTGCATGTACATGTTTATGTTATGTGTGTGTGTGTGTGTGTGTGTGTGTGTGTGTGTGTGTGTGTGAGTGTGGTGTGTGTGTGTGTGTGAGTGTGGTGTGTGTGGGCTACAGATCAAAACGAAAAATTACGGTTCCATGCTATCCATGTGGGGGTACATGCCCACCAAGTTTTGTGTACCCCGGTCTTTGTGGTGGGCTACAGATCAAAACGAAAAATTACGGTTCCATGCTATCCATGTGGGGGTACATGCCCACCAAGTTTTGTGTACCCCGGTCTTTCAGTGTCCCGGGAATCCTTGTTGGTGTACGTCACTAAATGTACACATAAATTATTTTATTGTAAGGCCCCCCATGAACGAAAGTACACAAAACTTGGCATGCATTCGGAGGGTGTCATAATGATCCTACACTTTTAATTTCGTGCAGTTTTGACCTTGTCAGCCAGAGATATTGTGATGAAAACACCTAATTTTTTGCTTTTTCATTTTTAACTAGGTGGCGCTATACATAAAATAAGTGGTAATGGGATGGGTTGACATGCCCCCTTAAGACCAACATACATAAAAAAGGTGGACCTCCTAGGCCCTACGGTTATCGAGATATTCACAGAAAACTGAAAACTGCCAGTTGGTGTATAGTAACATAAATTTATTTATTGTGTGGCCCCCCATGAACGGAATTCAACGAAACTTGGCGTGCATACAGAGGGTGTCATAATGATCCTACACTTCCAATTTTGTACAGTTTTGACTTTGTTAGGTCACAGATACCTTCAATTACAACACCTCATTTTTACTTTTTTGTGTTTAACTAGGTGGCGCTATAAATGAAATGAGTGGTTATGGAATGGGTTGACATGACCCCTTGAGATCAACATACAAAAAAAAAATGGTCCTCCTAAACCCTACGGTTTTCGAGATATTCACAGAAAACTGTGTCTGCCCTACCCTCCTTTCGGGGGGTCCAGTCCAGCGGGGGGGCTACAGATCTGGAATAACGATGGTTCCATGCTATCCATATGGGGTTACATGCCCACCAAGTTTCGTGTACCCCGGTCTTTCAGTGTCCCGGGAATCATTGACGGAAATTTGGGCATGCGAAAAAGAAAAAAAAAAAAAAAGAAAAAAAAAAATCTGACTAAACCTATATGACCGCCGCTTCGCTGCGCGGCGGTCATAATAAGTCATCTATTTGGATTGTTTGTCTTTGAGTTATTGTCACTGATTCATTGTGGGCAATCTATCACACCAACTGGCTGGGAAGTGCAACAGTTGTGGAGTCGGCATAGCCTGTCGCTGCAAAACAGTAAATCTCCAAACTCAAAAACAGTAGACTAACAGTCAATAAAAGTGGGCTGTCAGAGCAGCACAAAATACTAAAAGCCATGCCGAGTGTCCTGTTTGCTCTTAATCTTTCCATCACATTTGGTGCCTCTGCCTAGCCACTTCATACATGTGTTAGAATTAGTTCTGTACTTTAAAGAACATTTTGAGCGATCACATAGCCTATGTTCAATGTTGCAATATTATCAGAAGGCCCTATGTGCAATTTGCTTTTGAGCAGGATCCTACAAGAATATTTCAAAATGAATGGAAAGACACAGTGATGAGATTTTGCACTCAGCTGTAGCCTAGGCCTGCTAGTGGTGAGTCTGTTATAGCCTATTTACTTGTATTGTAGCCTATGCAACTATTCTATTAAACACTGTGTGCTATAGTCTATTAAACACTATAGGCTATGACCGCTATGTTCTTGCACTATTTTCCCCCATTATATTGTTTCAGTTAGCCAAAAGGCTAGAAGGATGCTCTTTATTACATGGCAATTTTGGTAAAATAATTAATAAAAGTGAGGTGAGGTGCCCCCCCACCCGTTGTTCTCTGGCGCCGACCCTGGCAGAGGTTTATATTGGGATGTCTAACATGAGGGGTCAGCATATCTAATCTGTTGACTGATTATGGAAGGAGTCTCTTGCTTTCAGATGTTTTTCCAGGTAGTGTACAAGTGAAGGGATAGACGAAAAAAGGCTTTTAGAAAGAAGTATTTTGTAGTATTTTGAAAATACAAAAATACAGTATTTTATTTTGATACATTTTTTGGCTGCTGTATTTTGTAGCTTATTTTGATACATTTTTAAGGTGGGTATTTGGTATTTTATTTGGAAATACATTTTGATGTATTTGTGCCCATCCCTGGGCACGCTTAAGGCGGTTATGAGGGGCAAAATTATTGCCATCACCTCTCACATAAAGAAACTTAGGAGGCAGAGACTACATGACCTGGGAATTAAATTAAAGCATGTACAACGACTCCACATTGACACTTTGGACAATAGGGGAAACAACAAATAAAAAAGATAAGGACTGAAATTGAAGACATAAGCACTAAAGAAATACAAAAAAAAGTTGCTATTTCTAAAACAGAGGTATTATGAAGTAGGTGGGAAAGCGATGAAACTCCTTTCATACAGATTAAGAAAGCAACAAGCTGACAATACCATCCACAAGATAAGAAATCCAGAAAGTGGAACTATAGAGTATAGGGTATAGAGGAAATCCAGCAATGCTTTGAAAAATGATATAAAACACTCTATTCCCAACCACAAATTGATAACGACCTTCAGATTGAATCATTTCTGGCCTCACTTAATTTACCCTCCATTTCGAAGGAACAAAATAAAGACTTAACATCTGAAATAACACTAGAAGAAATAAACTCCGCAATCTCTAGACTGAAGACGAATAAATCTCCATGGCCCAGATGGTTTCACAACCGAATGGTATATAGAGCATTGCGAGAGCAGTTGGCTCCAATATTACTGAAAACATGTAATTGGGTCTTAAAAAAAAGGAAATTCCCCCTTCCTGGAGGGAAGCGATTATCTCACTTATTCCAAAAGAAGGGAAAGACAAGCTTGAATGTGGTAGTTTCCGCCCAATAAATGTTTTAAATGTTGATTATAAGCTATTTACATCAATATTGGCACACAGAATAGACAAGATCTTACCCATACTCATCCACCCTGACCAGACAGGGTTTATCCAACAAAGACAAACACAAGACAACATAAGGAGGACCCTGCACATCATCAGACACATCACACAACATAGTATAGAGGTGGCCCTTATAAGCTTAGATGCAGAGAAGGCCTTTGACTCCGTTAGGTGGTCATTTCTATAAAAAGTTTTATCAAAATGTGGCTTTCATGAGACTATAATTGCAACATTTCAGTCCTTATATGACAACCCTTCTGCAAGGATTAAAGTAAATGGGTCCCTGTCGGGTCCCTTCATTCTCCAGCGTGGAACCAGACAGGGTTGTCCTGCCTCCCCCCTACTCTTCGCTTTATTTATCGAACCATTAAGTCAGTGGATAAGACAAAATGACTGACTTGAACTATGGCCCCTTAGACGTGAAAATTAAGTCGGACATGTTGCGATGGAGTCTTATCCTCCATAAAAATGAATGTGTTACCAAGACTGTTATACCTCTTCCAGACTCTCCCAGTGGAAATACCTATCAAACAGTTCATAGAATGGGACAAATTGATATCTAGATTTATATGGAAAGGTAAAAAACCTAGAACTAGATATAAAACTCTGCAGTTACAAAAGCAACAGGGAGGATTAAGCCTTCCGTGTCTACGTGATTACTATTATGCTGCTCAACTGAGGCCTTCAGTGTGTTGGTGTGCCTCATTGTACTCTTCAAGATGGAAGGATATTGAGAGCACAATTAGTGAAGGGGTTCCCTTGGCGGCCATAGTGGCGGACCATGGACTAATGAACGATATGATAAATAAAAATAATCCCTGGATTACTACAGCTCTAAAGATTTGGCAAAAGACAGTAAAACATTGTAACATAGAGAGCTTCTTAAAATTGTTGAGATGGTGCGCTTTTGATTCTGACTTCCCCCCCAGCAAATTAGATAATACATTTAGAACTTGGATCAAAAGAGGTCTTACAACTCTCACTCTTTTGTACATAAGGGGAGATTTAAGAACTTTAAATCACTCCGGAAAGAGCATGGATTGGAATGACATGATTTTTATAGGTACCTCCAGGTCCGCCATTACTTCTGCCAAAATATAGTTAGACTACCGGAGGCAGGGAAGACAGGTATTTTTGAAGTGCTCCTAAGGGCATGCCATTTTCAGACATGTAATAAAATCATCTCCAGACTTTACCATAGCATACGCCAGGCTGTTTGACTATGTGAATTACAATGGGGGATAACATGCTAAAATACCTGGCTGGAGTTTAGTTGGAAAAACCTAACTAGGTTCTTCATTACACCATTACAACAACGACAACAAAAACCTAATACAACATGCTGGAGAACTGTGGAGTCAATGAGGCCAACCATTTCCACATGTTTTGGGAGTGCCCAATTCTAGCTACTTACTGGCAAGAAATCCACCTCCATCTAGAAGCGGCCCTGGGGATGAACATCCCATATAGGTTTGACACCCTCTACCTAGGAAAAATATAATTTGATAACTGGGACCACAAGGATAAGAAGTTGATACTGATACTTCTAGCAGCAAGCAAAAAGGCGGTTAAAACAAGAGTCTCCATCATTACATGAATGGTTAGATATAGTTCATGATATTTATATTATGGAAAGGCTTTCCTTCTCTCTCAGAACTCAGTGTGAGAAATTCAATAGGATCTGGTCGAAATGGACTGGGTATATTAAATGCATCAGATCAGATTTCTGTTAAAAACATTTATTTTTCTATTATTACTATCTCTATTCTAGCCTTGTGGAAATTGAAGTGAAAGCTCCCCATGTTCACGTTGTTCTCTTTTTCAAGTAAAAACTATTAGGCCATAATAAGGAAATAGATAGCTTTATTTAAGTTTAATGCACGCTATAGTACATTGTGGATTAATGCATGAGTGATTTGCAACTATGTATTACTTTGTCTCTTCCATTTTGTTTTCCTTTCTTTTATACCTTGTATGTAGGCCAACTGGATATAATAATCCACTTTGTACTGTTTTGTTATCTGAATCCCTGTAAAACATCCTGATGGCCAAAAATAAAAATAAAATGTCAAAAAAGAAAGAGAAGAACATTCTCTGCTAGTCTCCAAGAAATAAGCTGTGCAATGTGTTATTTTGTGTCTGTAGAGAGCTCTCAAAGTGCTTTCTCTCACTCTTGCTCTCTACACCCCCTGCCCCCCCCCCCACACGCACACACAACCCCCCACCACGCACACACGTGCACACACACACACACACACACACACACACACACCACATGTACACACGCATGTGCACACGCACATGCACCCATGCACATGCACATGTCCGCACATATAGGCACACACAAAGACACACACACAGATGCACATGCACACACATACACACACACACACTCACTCGCACATAAACAAACACACACACACACACACACACACACACACACACACACACACACACACACAGAGTTATTTAGCAGGGTGATTAAAGGATGCCACCGCCCCCAGTCCTGGCTAAATAGCACGGGCAGGGGACAAAGAGAGAGCAGGACACAGGGAATTGTTCTGAGCTGAGGGTTCTGGGAAGATGAGCCCTTTAATTACATGTCAAGTGTGATGTTGTGTGAGAGGTCTCAAAGGGCAGGGTTCAAAGGTCAGGGTTCGCTCTGCTCCTCACAGGCAGCAGTGGGCCAGAGGGGACCAGTAATTGCTTCACTGCATTTGTCATGCATGTCTTGTGTGTCTCTTGCGTGAGGCGTAAACCACTCATCAAGGCGTGAAACACTTAATCCTGCAGCTCTTCCACATACAGCAAGCCAAGGACACAGCCGGGGTGGGGGTGGGACCGGGGAATTCGAGGGGGCCGTGGCCTACTGGTTAGGGCTTCGGGCTTGGAACCGAAGGTTTGCCGGTTCGATCCCTGACCAGTAGGAAAAATGTGGGCAGGGGAAGTGGTTGAGCACTGCTCTCCCATGCCCACATCCATGGCTGAAGTGCCCTTGAGCAAGGCACCTTACCCCTCACTGCTCCCCGAGTGCCGCTGTAGCAGGCAGCTCACTTCTCCGGGTTAGTGCGTGCTTCACACTGATCCCATCCCTGGTCCCATTTTCATTAAAGAACAATGAGCCAAAGAGGAGTTAGCTCCTCTGTGCTTTTAGAGGTGATATTTAATTTGGTAAAGGAACGTCAACACAAGGTAAACTCTCACTGTTTATTTATTATTTCGTGCTAGACAACAAAAAGACAATTAGGCACATAACATACCTAACAATAGGTAGCACTTTACACACACATGTGTATACATGTGAGAACATGTGTTCTCACACTTAGTAGTGTGTGCTTCACACTAACCCAGAGACCAAATTGC
>NW_027468657.1:6558935-6566435 GCF_046254945.1 Alosa pseudoharengus
TTTTCTCTCCCTCTGTCTGCCCACTACCTGCTCTCTCTCTCTCTTTTCTCTCCTTCTACGTTAGTCTTCCTTTGTCTAGCTCTCTTTTCCATCTTGGCTCTTTCTCTTTCTCTTGTCTTCTGTCTCTTTCACTCTGTTTCCTTGAGTTTGTGTCATTATTACATGAAATTGTTTGTCATGAAGCTACACACACATACACACTTGGCAGATGTGTCTCACAGAGATGTGTTGATGTGGTACCATGACTGTATGTGTGGGTGTGGGTGTGGGTGTGTGCCTGTTGATGGTAATTTTAAAACCATAGATTTAATAGAGACCCAGTCAGACCAATAGTATGAAAAATCAGGAACAGAGTTTATTTACAATGGTGCGCATCAAGGGAGAGACAGCATGACTTCACCTAAAGATCCATCAGCTGCTCTAACCCACTAATGACCCACTAATGAGAAATGCAGAACATTAAACCACATATTGGAATATTGGACATAATGTTCAATTACACTTTCTCTCACTGTGTTTGTCACACACACACACACACACACACACACACACACACACACACACACACACATATACAAACTAGGGGTGGGCGATATGGACAAAAAATAATATCTCGATATTTTTTGTGATTTTGACGATAACGATAATTAGTCGATATCCTTTAAAAAATTGTTTTTGTTAAAGTCTGAGTTACTTTACAGCTCATTATTTATGAATAGCATCATTACAATAATAACCAATAACCTAACCTGTAACTTTTTAACCAAATCAACCAATGCATTGTCACTCTATGACACATTTCCAATTCTACCCCGACTTGTGTGGGTGTCAATGACATGGTCTAGCCAGCTACATTAGAGAAGATGAAAAGGCCTAACAGTTTCCCAAGAGAAAGTCTGAAGCTGAAGTTCCTTTCAAACCTTTACATAGGATTCAATGTAAAACTAAGAGCAGACCAACAGAGTAGCCTACATCTCAGTTATTTCCTTCTATGTTTTGTTTTAGAGCAATCACGTAGGCTAGCATTCCAAGTTACAGAATAGAAACTAATGCGTTAGCTTATGGCTAATGTAAATGAGAAATCCCATAGAGATGCTAACGGTTAGCATAATCGGTAAACGTAGATATTTAGAGCGAACTTCAGTCCATTTACAAAAGAGTTACATGAGAATAGTTATTTGTTTACAACTGACTATTAAAATACTCAAAGGCTAATGTTTTTTCTACACATAATACCGTGTAGGAAAAAACGTGACTGTCTCAACAATGCTACTTGAACAGAAGTAGCCGCATAAAATCCCAAGTAGGCTACTCTTGCTGCACAAAATAAACATTAGGCTGCGTGGGACAACGTTGTGACCCACTAGTGATCACCTGACACTTGCTCTGCTGCACTTCTCCCGCATAGCCTACCTCCTGGGAATGTATGAGTCTTCAGTGCGTGATTTCGAGTGTTTTTTCAGTAATTTAAATACTCGATAATGTCAATTTGCACATCGTTAAAACAACAATCACGATATTATCGCAGACGATATATATCGCCCACACCTAATACAAACATTCACACACAGACACACACACACACACACACACACACGCACATACACACCCACACAGGCACACACACACACATACACATGTTTAGGTGCGGCTATAGGTGATATTGTGCTGTAGTGATGTTTAGGTGCAGCTGGGTGATATTGTGCTGTAGTGATGTTTAGGTGCAGCTGGGTGGGTGATATTGCGCTGTAGTGATGTTTAGCTGCAGCTGGGTGGATGATATTGCGCTGTAGTGATGTTTAGGTGCAGCTGGGTGATATTGCGCTGTAGTGATGCTTAGGTGCAGCTGGGTGGGTGATATTGCGCTGTAGTGATGTTTAGCTGCAGCTGGGTGGGTGATATTGCGCTGTAGTGATGTTTAGGTGCAGCTGGGTGATATTGCGCTGTAGTGATGCTTAGGTGCAGCTGGGTGGGTGATATTGCGCTGTAGTGATGTTTAGGTGCAGCTGGGTGGGTGATATTGCGCTGTAGTGATGTTTAGGTGCAGCTGGGTGGTGAAAGTCTTGAGAGTGTGCCATGTGTTGCTGGTGTATTACTGTAATGAGCTCACAGAAGCCTAATAAGGCATGTTAGAGCTCTATGAGTCCCCACATTGCCCCTGCAATAGCCCCTCTTGACTCGCGGGGTTTTAAATGCCCACCGCACGTCATGTCTAATCTCACCTCCTTTATCTTCTAATTATTCCTGTTTTCCTACTTCCTTTGCTCGCTGCGCAATCTCAACCGCTTTATCACTGAATTATTCATTTTTATACTTTCGCGCTGTGTGTGTGTGTATAATCTTGAGTGCTTTATCTCCTAATTATTCATTATTATTCTTTGGTCTTGGCTGTGTGAGAGCGGTTTTGCATGTTGAGGAGGAGAGAGACAGAAGATCAGAGAACAAAAAGCGGTTTTAGTGGAGAAAAAGGCGAAGCGGAAACGGAGATCGGTTTAGTGCGGTTGCTGTAGCCTTGGCTCTATTCTGTCCCCATAATGGCTGTGGGTCTAGGAGGATTGGCCTTGGCTCTATTCTGTCCCCATAATGGCTGTGGGTCTAGGAGGATTGGCCTTGGCTCTATTCTGTCCTCATAATGGCTGTGGGTCTAGGAGGATTGGCCTTGGCTCTATTCTGTCCTCATAATGGCTGTGGGTCTAGGAGGATTGGCCTTGGCTCTATTCTGTCCCCATAATGGCTGTGGGTCTAGGAGGATTGGCCTTGGCTCTATTCTGTCCCCATAATGGCTGTGGGTCTAGGAGGATGGTCTCTTCTTTTTCTCTCTCTCACAAATGTTTATTTAATTTGATTTGGCCTGTGAGAGATTAAACTTTTAACCATTGCTTGCACTAAAAAAGAATGCTTAGACCAAAGCCTCAATACTTAAACTTCTTGTAGCATACCTTAAGCACTGTGTAACCATAGCTTAGGGGTGGTGGGGGCACCTCACCTCACTTTTATTAGTTATAAAGAGCATCCTTCGAGCCTTTTGGATAACTGAAACAATATGATCATTTCTTAGCCCAGGAGGACATCGCCTGCGAGCTTGTGGCCAGATCTGAACAGGTTGCAGGATCCATAATCCCTTCCCCCCACCCCTGCCACACACACACACACATACAATAAATAAATAAATAAATAAATAGCTATTTCTCCAGTATCTTTTTCTTTTTACTTTTGTTTTGTTGCTAAATATTTGATTTGAGCCAAATTCTTCCAAAAATGTGTGAAGCAATAGGCAAAAACTGTATCACTGCAGTCTGATTTTACTATTACTTAAAGATTATTATTACATCATTAGGCCAACAAAGGTCTGATTTTATTATTAAATTAAGATTATTTTTTATATCATTACTAAGGTCTTAAACAGAGGGCTGATACCCCTGTTTAGCTCTCTGTCTCCTTGGAGATTCCTAACACTATGGGAACTCTAGACTGACACCCACTCTTGAATTTCCAATAATAAAATAACATTTACATAAAAAACACTAATTGCACCCACTCCAAAAATCTGAGCTTGGATAAAGCTTCTCTGGTTGACAGCTAGCTCTGCCACTGACAGCAAGTGTTAGGCCTACCTATGCGGAGGCCCTGTACACACCTGTGTTCCTCTATAGGTGTGTTGACTCAGACCTACGTGAAGGCCCTGTACACACCTGTGTTCCTCTATAGGTGTGTTGACTCAGACCTACGTGAAGGCCCTGTACACACCTCTGTTCCTCTATAGGTGTGTTGACTCAGACCTACGTGAAGGCCCTGTACACACCTGTGTTCCTCTATAGGTGTGTTGACTCAGACCTACCTGAAGGCCCTGTACACACCTGTGTTCCTCTATAGGTGTGTTGACTCAGGTGTCCACTATCTAGCAGTAACAGAGACCCTGTACACACCTGTGTTCCTCTATAGGTGTGTTGACTCAGGTGTCCACTATCCAGGAGTAACAGAGGCAGCAGTGCGGTCCGTGCTCTGAGATTTTTCTTAAACTTTAATTGACATATAGGCCTACTTGTCTTGCAGATTGATTGAAACATTGTTACAGTGTCAAAATGGTTTTAATCAAATCATTTCATTAATAATCAAATAATTAATTTCAGTAAATAATGTCTAATGAATAATTAATTGAAAGGTTACTAGAAAAGAGTAGAGCCATTTTAAAGGGTACTTTACATCTGTATGACGTTTGCTGCGCTATTCTTGGATACTTGAGTTTTTACGGTAAATGTGTGTGTGTGTGTGTGAGTGTGAGTGCGCGCGCGTGCTCGCGTTGGCTTCTTGATGACAAACTCTACAGCGCGATGAGAAAGAGTGCTATCGCGAACCACGGATTGCTGTGAAGAGGACTGCTCTGAGGTAAGAAGCATGTTATCAAGCAGTCATTACTTTCAATTTGTCTTTGCACTCAAACAAAGGAGGACGAATGTTTTAACCGTTTATAAAGAGGCAAGGCAAATGTATTTATTTATATAGCGCATTTCATACAGGGTTGATTCTTTTTGTGTCCAAGAGAACTGAAGTGTCGGGAAAGTGTTTTGTTTGTGGTCGTATTGTCAGTATGTTCGGACTTATAATCAAATCAAATGACATTTGCTAAACTGCACTTTTTCGGATGGTGATAATTTGGAAAGAACATTGGAGCACAAGTCGATACCATAAGCATTAAGCAGACTCAAGTTCTGCGTCTGGCTCCGTTAGAGTAACATTACAGTAACAATGTCGCGTCTCCTTTAATTGGGTGGAATTTTCATTTAAACATTGCGCGCTGTTTGTGTTCAGCCTCGTCTCTGTTTTCTGTATTTACGGGAGAGCGTCTCGCCTACAGTGCTGGTATTTCCCGATGTGCACGGAAAACGGAAAAAGTTGACAGAAGTAGCATGTGTTTGTGTAGGCTATTCTTCGCAGTTATGCACAGAGATCCATCCTTCCCGTTAGTTACCCACGCCACACATTACTGTTGACCATGTCTGTAAATCTGAAAAGTATGAGATGAATGTGGATGGACAGTAACCCACCCTGGCTAGTTTCAGCAATGAATCGGTCTATACAGATAAGTGAACAGTGACCACTAAGCTCGGTAGGTGGTGTTGAATTCTTTCATAAACATGATTAATGAGACTTGTGCAGAACGACTGCGTGTGAAGCTACACTCTGGAGCCTTTCAGGCGACAGTGGGAGTCGAGATGCCCCGTGAGCGCGGTATGATCGCGGGGAGTGCTGTCCGGCATCCAGAAAGTGGTGACTCTCTAGCGCAGATCAGAGGTTGTGATAGAGGTCTGCGGCTACACACACACATACACACACCCTGGATCACTATACAACGTAGCTATTTCCTACTGGTTCCTACTGTTTGGCTTTACACTGGCCAGAAATAAGCCTGTTATTATTGGACATTTCTCTCACACTCTTTCATTCACACACACTTGCACGCACATACACACACACATCCTTTAGTGACTCAGATGTGACATTTTGTGGTCTGTCACTCATACATCTACTCAAATTTCACTTGGTCTTATCTCATCTCATCTTCTGTGCTTTGCACTCCCCTCCCTGTTCACAGTAGGCACACACACACACACACACACACACCATCCACATCAGGCCAGGTGAGGTCCAGAGGTGGCTGTAGGCTGCTATGGGCTCTCACCTCTCTCATGAGATGCTGAAGCTGAGAGAGAGAGTGAGAGACAGAGAAAGAGAGAGAGGGCGGGGGGGGGGGGGGGGGAAGAGAGAGGGAGAGGCTGCTCCACATACGGAGGGAAAAAAGAGAGAGAGAGAGAGAAGGAGGCTGCTCCACAAAAGGAGAGAGAGAGAGAGAGAGAGAGGCTGCTCCACATATGGAGGAAAAGGAGAGGGAGATGGGGAGAGAGAGAGAGAGGCTTGGACAGATTGACCATAAGATGGAGAGGAGGAAGGGTGGGGTGTTGTTTTGATTGTTCTTTGTGCCTTGACATACTGTATAGAAACAGTCCTGTTGATAAAGCACCGGTTATTGAATAAATCTGTTTATTGAATCAGTCATCAAACCATGATGTCATCTCCCACTGAGACATCGGATGCATACACAATAGTGCCAACCTTCCCTTAGACCCAGAAATACATCCTTTTATTAAAACAACTATAAACCACCTGCTAGAGAGAGTGAGAGTGAGAGAGAGAGAGAGAGAGAGTGAGAGAGAGAGAGAGAGAGAGAGAGAGAGTGAGAGAGAGAGAGAGAGAGAGAGAGAGACTGCAGTATTGATAGTCTCACACACGTCTTCCCTGGAGGCTAACGTGGGAACAGGTCACTTGGTTACTAGGAGACCAAACATTTGTTGATATTGAGATTTCAGATGCAGTCAGCCGTTGTCCGGGTCCCATAGGAATGTCGTCTGTGGGAGAGTGTGTGTGTGTGTGCCTGTATGTGTATCTATGTGTGTGTGTGTGTGTGTGTGTGTGTGTGCGTGCGTGTGCGCTTGTGTGTATCTATACGCATGTGTGTGTGTGTGTGTGTGTGCGTGCGTGTGTGTGTGTGTATCTATGCGCATGCGTGTGTGTATGTGTGTGTGTGTGTGTGTGCGCGTGTGTGTATCTATGTGTGTGTGTGCGTGTGTGTATCTATGTGTGTGTGTGTGCGTGTGTGTGTGTCTACACTGTCATGACAGTGTTTATGTCATTAACGTTAGTTCCACCTCACCAACATGGTTCCATTTCCCTAGTTTCCTGGTCATTACACACACACACACACACACACACACACATGCAGAGAAATGGGCCGTCAGCTGAATTGGCTTCCTCCCTGGCTTCATTAATGGGCCTTAGTGCTGGGAAATCTCTGTAAACCTGTGGGTGTGAGGTGACTCCTCTCCAAGGGCTTTCCCTTAGTTTACACAAGGCTGCACTGATTTAGTCTACAGATTAGTAGCATGTCATTTTTATATAATTATCTAGCACAAGTGATTACTCTAACAAATCTGAGTGAGGAAATGGAAAGAGATTTCACGTCCAGCAAGATGAGGATGAGGTACCTGTTTAGATATTCCTCACCACACACACACACACACACACACACACACACACACACACACACACACACACACACACACACCTGTTCTTATATTAGATGAGTTTCAATGCAGCCTGGATTGTTGCCATTAGTGCACAGGAGGTGTGAGCTTAGCTTGCTTTGTGATTGGCTGCGAGGCAACTGTTAGAGGCGGGGGCCTTGAGGTGTTTGCGTTGTGATTGGCTGTAAGCAGCTCTAACTGGTGATGGCCTGGAGCTGTCTGATTTGTGATTGGCCACAGATGGCCACCTGGTCCCCAAGCTGCGGGTGTTGGCTGTAAGCAAGTGTGTGTGTTTGTCTGAGAAAGAGAGAGACAAGAAGCCAAGAGAGAGAGGAGCTGAGAGCAGAAGAGAAGAGATGGAGAAGGAGAGAGATGAGAGCAGAAGAGATGGAGAAGGAGAGAGATGAGATGAGGAGAAGTG
>NW_027468657.1:6568935-6593935 GCF_046254945.1 Alosa pseudoharengus
CAGAGTAATAATAAAATAATCACTCTGCTTTGTAAACTATATCCGCATTTCCCATTATCTCTCCTGATAATTTAACACACCATTAGAAAGTGTTCTAGCATTTACAGTTTGTGCATTCTTTCAACATTTGCGACCCCAAGGCGAAACCAGTCATCTTGCACACAGTGCTATTTTGAGAAAATCCACGATAAACAAACATACGGGTTAAAATGTCGAATTTCACATTTTCGCATAATTCGACAGTATACAGTCTACACTTTCATATTGTGAACAAATTTCACGGATAAACATACGTTTTGACTGTTAAACCCTGACTTTATTTAGGTGAAGATTAAACACATTAGCAGTCATTCCATTTGTTCACGCCGCTATACGGTTTTACGGTACAGCTAAAATGTACTCATTAGGCTACTCGTTACTCAATGTGTAAGCTCTCTATCGTTCTTGGCAGATGTAACCGAATATGAATGTGAAAGACTTGCCTTTCAGGGCACGAACGGTCAAAAGCACAAACTTTTAGAAATATCCTGGTGTCATTTTAGGGACCAGGAGAAGTTTTCCATTGATGTAGCGCATTTTAAAAGTGGGCCTATAGCCTACACAATCTGTGTACACAGAACTTCTTCTCCCCTTATTTCCCCTGTAATACATTAATAATATTCTATAGTGACACCTTATGACCGTCCCAGGTATTAACTAGGGGGCAGAAAAAGACTCACTCGGTTGATAAAACTGGACATAGTCAGTCATCTGCTTCAAAGTCACACTACCGTAAGGCTTATAATAGCTGTGTCCTCACACTATCGCACGTGACAATTTACTTAAAAAGGTGATTTTCTCCTCTTCTGGCGTATCGTGACAAGAGAACCATGTCAACTTTGGATGTGGTTATCTTAGCGATACTTTTTGCAATACCCTCGATATACATATCGTTGGAAAGCTTAGTCAATGGCCGTTCATGTGAGCACATTAACTTAATTTTGTTAATTTAAACGACTGGTTTTGCCTTGCAGGGTCACATTTGTTTTAGAGGTAGATAATGGAAACATGAAATAGGTTAGATAGAAATTGAATTGAGAACAATCTAGAGAACATCCTAAATTCTGCTCCACCCACACACACACACACACACACACACACACACACACACACACACACACACACACACACACACACACACACACATACACAGAAGATTATGGCTAAATGTCATATTTCTATTTCATATATTTTGGAATTCATATAAAGATTATATATTTAGTTAATGATTTATAGTAAATTATGATGTAATTACTAGTAGGTAAGAATATTTAGTATTTATATATTTCAATACTCTTTAATCTATTACACTTAGGCATATCATTAATGTGATGTTTCGGTCTAATTGAGTGCACATTTGTGGTGTCTAGGTCTAATTGATTGCCTGTCACTTTAAGAAATATGTGAAAGTAATTAGCCTTCAGTCTAAGGCCCAATTCACACCGGGAACATGGCGTGAACGTCGCATGTCAGTTGCGTGGCACCTGCGTGGCATTTTCTATGTCTTTGCTTACCAGAAGTGTGTCTGATGCGGTGCTGCGGCAGCCTCTTTGCCAATTAAAACGTCTGTTTTTGTCACGTCATTTTTTGTTTTGAATGGAAGCGCTTCCAACACGCTTGCGTGTGGCGTGAAAAATCGGCGTGATTCCTATTCCTAGCATGCGTGCTTTTTCGGCGTGGCTCGAGCCGCACCTGAGACGTTAGTGTCATGTAGGCGGTGTGCACGGTCTAACCTGTTACCATGGGAGCCGAAATAAAAATGGACACGCCACGCAGCTGACACGCTCATGCCACACACCCGGTGTGAAACGGGCCTAACAGTTTTAGGCTAGTGAAAAATAGTTGCGCATAGCACGTAAGGATGTGTGGATGCAATTCATTGTGTTTTCTGTGTCATTAGATAAAATAAATGTTAAAAAAATAACAAGTCGAAGAAAATCTTTCTGAGATAATAGAAGAGATAAGTGTCTCGCAATGTTCCTTTATGATTTTGGTGAGCAGTACTGAAATGACATGATGTGAGCTAGTGAGATACCAAGTAACTTCAGATGTAAATGTTTGCCAATAGGTTGCGTTTATGAAATGTCATTAAACCCAAATAGGCCTAAATGAACTAAATCTCATAGCCTAGGTAGGTTAGCTATACCAACTTGACAGATCGCTGTATTTGGCATGACAGCTGCAGCTTGAAAGTGTGTGAGGAAAGACGCAGGCTAGGGGAGGCCAGGCACTAGAAACACACGCATTGTTGCGAACGCGCATCTTACTGCAAAAAACAACGGTAATTGTGTTATGTTTAGGAATTGTGATATGTTTAATTTCAGGGTATAGCTGTGTTTGGGGGGGGGGGGCTGATATAAAGCATTGTTGATAGTGTCTCGTTCTTGTTCTTCTGCCAAGACAAGCAGCACTTTCTGTTGAGGGTACCATTTGTGTTACTTTGTTTTGGTTCCGTGCGAGTTGTGGGTGTAGGAGAACCATCACGATTTATCCACCCTTTATAACCCACGTTTCACACCGTGGTTAATAGTAAAACCGGTTTACCGTGACATCCCTACTCCACTGTGTGTGTGTGTGTGTGTGTGTGTGTGTGTGAGAGTAAGTGAGTGAGTGAGTGAGTGTGTGTGTGTGTGTGTGTGTGAGTGTGTGTGTGTGTGTGAGAAAGAGAGAGAGTAATGGTAAGACTTTCAAGATTTCAGTGTTTTGTCAAGTTGAATAGTGAACTGCACTGGCATGTGAATGGTGTGTGACGAAATCCAAATGCATGCTAAGCTGCAGAGAAGGCTGTGTCATGGCATCATGGTGGACTCACTGAAACATGCTGAAAGTCTGTTCCCCAGTCACTGTGACCTGACTGTGACAGTCTGATTCATATCTAAGTACAGTATACCTGATGTCTCATCACTGATGCACTTTCTGTGGACATGGTCCGTTTGTGTGGTCCTGGCGTGCGTGTGTGTGTGCGTGCATGCGTGTGTGTGTGTCTTGGCCTTAGCTGAATCTAATCAGTGGCATCAGCAGATGGCTGGGAATGCTCCCGCTCAGATTCCACTGGCCATAACCGCTCCCTCCGGTCCAGTGGACGTCTGGTTCCGGTTCCCAAAGCCAGGCGTTCCACATGACCCTGGTCCAGCCTCTAAGAATGGCCTGTCTGGCCTTATGACGCAAAGTGGGAAACAAAGCAGCAGATAATATCCATACCTTTCCCTTTTTTTCTTTCTTTCTTTCTTTCTTTCTTTCTGAGGGCTATGTCTGCACTTTCATGGAATGCTTTTCATTCATTAATTTAGCTGGCACTCACAGAGAGTGACTCACAGAGACCAATTACAGGGACGTTAAGTGACCTACTCAGGCGCCCAACGGTGGCAGTCAGGATTCTGACCCATGGTTTTCTGGCTGTGGCTTGCTAGCCCGGCTCCTTAGCCACCACACAAACACCACCACCTCCGCCCGCGTGGACGGGCATGTGCGTACGTGCGTGTGTGTGTATTTACAGGCAAACGTCTGTGGCCTGTTTGGTCTAAGTCTGTGTGTGACACAGACAGGAAGAGCAGTGGACGAACAGAGGGAGAGAGGAGAGGCAGAGAAGAGAGGGAGAGAGGAGAGGGAGAGAAGAGAGGGAGAGAAGAGAGGGAGAGAAGAGAGGGAGAGAGGAGAGGGAGAAAAAAGATGAAGAAAAAAGAGGGAAGAGAGCGAGAGAGAAGAGAGGGAGAGAAGAGGAGAGGGAGAGAAGAGAAGAGGGAGAGAGAAGGGAGAGGGAGAGAGAAGGGAGAGGGAGAAGAGACGGAGAGAAGAGAGGGTGAGAGAAGACAGGGAAGAGAGGGAGAGAGGAGAGGGAAGAGAGGTGAGGGACAGTCAGGAGGGCAGTGTGCATGGACCCGGTTTAGATCCCCGAACCCGCCATTGTAGCCTTGCATAAAGACATCTGCTAAATATCACGTAAAATATCAGTGGACTTTGGGCTGCCAGAGCCGAGGGAATGATGAAGCATTACAGAGGAGATGGAGATCCACATTGAGCCCTTGGTTACTTCAGATGCTCATTATGTAAACAACATGGGTCTGATTGGAGGACAGCATGCATATTTTTAAAATAGAGTTTATTCCTGTTGCAACCCACAGCACAACAACCTGCTCTCAACATCAGCAGGTTCATCATGAAAGGAGAGATACCGTCTAAATGCAACCTAGGGTCCATTTATGGATGCTAATGAGTGTAAACCGTCGGGGACTAAAACAACGTTACTCAGTCGTATTTACTTAGATTACTGAGATTGCCTCAAGGCTATGCTATTTCGTTGTAAATGCATATTCCAGTCTTACTAATTTGATTAACGTGGTTTTGGTCCTCAACAAAAATGTGAACTTGTTATCATCCAAAAATAGACACTAGGTTGTTTTTAGACCGAATTTCTCCTCTGACTTTCACTTTGTTGTCGTTGGTGCCATATTAGCCAGCAATAAACAAGCAGCGAGCAGAAGTTCACATCAGGCCATGGAACGCACATGACCTGGGCAAAGTGTGTGTTCTATGAAAGCATGTCTATGAAACAGAGCTCCTCTTCTCAACTAAAAAGATGAGATGAAATCATGTCCTGATTTAATGAAGACATCACATGCATGTTTGTTGATTTGTAATATGTGTGTGTGTGTGTGTGTGTGTGTGTGTGTGTGTCTCTTCTCCCTCCCTCCCCCCTGGTCCTCTCAGGTGTGTTTCCTGACGAGGCTATTTGAGTGACCGTGTGTGTGAACTACTGCAGGGGTGGAGACCGGACGGCACACACACCCAAACTCTACCGGCCACACTAACTCCTGTATCAGACGGCACACACACCTGAGTGAGTAGAGGACACACACACACACACATGCACACACACACACACACACACATGCACACACACACACACACACACCACACACACATGCACACACACACACATGCACACACCCACACAGACACACACACAGAGACACACACACACACACACACACCACACACACACACATGCACACACCCACACACACACACACACACACACACACACACACACACACACCACACACACATGCACACACACACACATGCACACACCCACACAGACACACACACAGAGACACACACACACACACACACACCACACACACACACATGCACACACCCACACACACACACACACACACACACACACACACACACACACACACACACACACACACATGCACACACACACACACACACCACACACACATGCACACACACACACACACACACAGACACACAGACACACACACACAGACACACACACACACACACATGCACACACCACACACACACACATGCACACACCCACACAGACACACACACACACACACGCATGCACACAGACACACACACACAATGAATTTGACTGGCTACTATTCACCTTATTCTTCCCGCTTTGTGACCGAATTTCCCGTTGAACAGTCCATCCATTGCTATACATTGAGATAGCAGAGTTCTATCGAGATGACTGGCATCATATGTTATGGGTCATCATAAAGTTAGGAACGTTTATTTAGGATTTTGGTGACATTCCTCTAATACATCTTTCCTATCTGAAGTTAGGAGAACACTGACTTAGGAGTGGCTGTTCTGTACTGACTTTCTAGTTACTATGGTTACCATACAGATACGATATAGGATTTGGAAGGAAGTTAGGAAGTTTCTGTAATCCACATCATCCATCACAGTAAGTGTTTCGGTTTTAGCATTTTGGACAGTAAATAATTAGATAATGCATTTGGATTTGGATACAAATAAAGCACTTTATAAGAACATATTATGATAATTATGTATTGACATACAGTGCTGAGAATGGCCAGTCCGTCTCTGAAATATATCTCCATATCGGTTACTTATTTCTGCCTGTGCCCTATTATAAAGGTATCTAAATTATCTCTGTACAAAAAATGACATTGTAGTGACTTAAAAAGCTGCAAACAGTGTTGTAATGCTGTGTGTACAAAGCCGCTTGGAGCTCCAGGGGAATTTTGAGTTAGCGATGAGAATTCTCGGTCTAACCGTTGATGTGCCGAGTGAGTGGGTGGAAATAGGACACCCACCAGCCCAGCACCAAACTCTGAGCACAGTAAACAGTAAAAATCGGATATTTTAGGCAGTAAAAACCAGATTTTGGCCAAAGCTACACACTTATGACTACTGAAAAATTAAGGTTCATCAATCAAATATTATTTTGAAGTACGGTATTAAAAAACATCTTTGTTTTCAAATTTTCAAACGAAAGGGGTGGAATACGATACGATACGGGAGGCCACCACTGCATATCATCTATAGAGGTGAATAGCCATGGGTGACAAAGTACAATATTGTCATCTGACCTCCTAATGGCATTTTTCGTTTCCTCCCAAGTTAACTCCCCACCCTCTACTGCTGTGTTATCCCAATGAAGCTAATTAGCTGGCCCTAGCCCACTGGACGATTGAACACTAGGGGTGAAGAAAATACATTTCTAAAATGGGCGTGGCGAAATGGTGAATAGGTAGCACACATGTGACCTGTTTTCCTGTGTTCACACACATGCAAGATTGTTTACCAAATTTATCCTCATTGGTTACCTTATCACCACCATTTTCTACAGTTAATCTCAATGGACTTATGGAGTTATATCACAGTTATTTATTATTTTTTTAGCAGACACTGTTGTCCAAAGTGACTCATATTATGTCAACTATATTGCAAGAGATTAAATTGCCCCGGAGCAACTTGGGGTTTAGTGCCTTGCTCAAGGGCTCAACAGTGGAACCCACAACTTTTCCTGGCTACTGCATGCTACAGTGTAGCCCAGCTCCTTATCCACTACACTACTACTGCACGCTAGCCCAGCTCCTTATCCACTACACTACTACTGCACGCTAGCCCAGCTCCTTAACCACTACACTACTACTGCACGCTAGCCCAGCTCCTTATCCACTACACTACTACTGCACGCTAGCCCAGCTCCTTATCCACTACACTACTACTGCACGCTAGCCCAGCTCCTTATCCACTACACTACTACTGCACACTAGCCCAGCTCCTTAACCACTACTACCCAGTTGCCCACCTAGTTATGAACATTGACAGAGTAGGGCTGGGCGATATGGACCAAAACTGATATCCCGATATTTTGGGGCTGATTGGCGATATACGATATCGATACGATATTGATATTTCAAACAGAAAGAGCAAAGTGCTTCATATATTCACTCAACACAACAATTATGACAACACAGCCAGTTTTAATTATATTAATTTCAGACTGCTCTAACAGAGCTGTGCAAAAAAGTGTAAACAATAACATAGGCCTACAATAGGCATAGGCTACAGTTGCTCTGATAAAGCTGTGCAAATAACAAAAGACCAAAAGTTGACCCTGACTGACAACACAGGCCTACATTGTACTGCACAATGCAATAGGCTATTTTGGGCACAACAATATTGAAAAAACCTGCAGTTTTGTCACACAATGCAGTTTTTTTACCTGTAAGGATTTGATAGGGCCTAGATGACAAGCAAATGTAGACTATGATGGCCTAGACATGTTATCAACAACAAAAAAAGTTTAAAAAAATTAGGCTACTTAAACAACGTAACTCACTCATCAAGACTGTGATAGACGCTACTGTCGTTTTGTATGCATTCATTTTTGCATGTTCCGGTTCGTAAGAAAAATCCGGAATCATAAAAAATGATGCCCTAACTGCTCGCGAGTCGCGTGCATATCCTCTTAATAAAATCCCTGAGGACTTTAGATCTGCTACTGTCGCTAAACGCAAGCATTCATCAGTGTATTTAAATCAACTAGGCTATGTACCAAAAATGACATTTTACCGTGAGTCGAAGAGCTGTAGCTGCTAAACAGTGTTGTAACTTAAATCTGCGTACAAAACCGCTTGGAGCTCCAGTGGAATTTTGATTTCACAACGAGAATTCTCGGTCTAACCGTTGATGTGCCGACGGAATAGGCATCAGCACCAACCTCTGATCAAGGTGAACAAAATCTGACTCAGTGTCCGTCATGTTTGAAAGTTTGTAGTGCTGCGAGGGAGAACGTGCACACGCAAGGGGCGCAGTTGAGCAGAGCTGCGGCTATCTGAATGGTCTGAACACAGAAGAGCAAGTGGCTTTGATAAAATGGTCCATTATTTGACATAATACCGGTATTACGATATTGTCTCAACTACATATCGTTTTCAAAAATATATCGGTCGTAGTCGTAATACCGATATATCGCCCAGCCCTATGACAGAGTGACATCCAGTAAGTGTCTTGTGTAGAGAGTGTCTGATCTTCTAATCCATTTCCGTGTGTTTGTGTGTGTGTGTGAGTGTGTATTGGAAACCCACGAAACATGCATAGCTGAGTTCATTCGCTCGCTCCTTGTTCATTTGGATGTCATTTAGTTGCCAAAGTGTGTTTTGCTCCGAGAGAGAAGGCCGATGTCGGTGGAGTGCTTAAAGACCATTTGTACGGCTAACTAGTCTTAAATAGTGCAGCAATGAGTGCACAGTGAGCGTGTGTGTTTCTCTGTGACCTTTCCAGAAACAGCTAATGTGGTCTGATGTTGGACCTGCAGGAACTGTGTGTGTGTGTGTGTGTGTGTGTGTGTGTGTGTGTGTGTGTTTGTTTTTCACTGAGATTATCTTTCAGTGGGTCAGCTGTCCAGGCTGCTTACTCACTACCAAATCAGAATAGGCCCTGTGTGTGTGGTTTTTTGTGTGTGTGTCTGTTTGTGTGTGTGTGTGTCTGCATGTATTTGTGTATGTAGTGTGTGGGTGTCTTGGTTTGATATGAGCAAACTGGGTTTCTGTTTTTACAAATTTGTGACAAATGAATGTTATTGCTTATCATCAGCCCTTGTGTGTGTGTGTGTGTGTTTGTGGGTGTGTTGGGTGGGTGTGTCTGTGTGTATTAGGGTTTGATGTAAGTAAGTGGGTTTCCTGTTTTTGCTATTTGTGGCAAAATGCGTCTGCTCGTGTAGAGCCTGTCAGGTGTGTGTGTGTGTGTGTGTGTGTGTGTGTGTGTGGTGCTAACATTACGTTCTTATGGTGACTTCCTTTCGCTGCGTCAGAGAATCACACATTGTTTGTGATTTTTTTCTCTCAGGGTACTTTTCATTCACTCTCATCTCTCCTCCCTTCTTTCCACTTCCTCTTCCATCTCCTCCACCACATCTCTTCCTCCTCTCCTCTCCTCTCCTCTTTCTCTCTCTCTAGGTTTTTTAGGTTTGTTGGTTTATTTGTTTTTCTTGTATGTGGGTGTTGTGTGGTGGGGGTGGGGTGAGTTTTTAATATGGGCTAGTTTTATCATTACTTGGTTTCCCATTGACTGTTAATAAAGGAACCTTACAAGTCTCTCTCTATCTCTGCCCAGACAGCCTCTTTTTGAATCGGAATGTTTCACTGTTCAAGAGAAAGTCCCTCCATTTCTCACAGTCATACAGTGACCTCAGATGGTTAGTTCTCGTGGTCATTGTGAATGTTTTGTATTTTCCAGTGTCCTGTTCTAATGGTGGGAGGTGTATTCTCTTCCATAGACTGTTTAGGATATTACTGGTCATGTGAAGATTTTTTCGGCGCTGCTCATAATCTAGCAGCGGTGGTGTGGTTGGTAGTCCCTCCTGCCTTCCTGTATTTTAAAGCTCTCTGAAAGTGTGTACTGTGTGTGTGTGTGTGTGTGTGTGTGTGTGTGTGTGTGTACTGTGTGTGTGTGTGTGTGTGTGTGTGTGTGTGTGTGTGTGTGTGTGTGTGTACTGTGTGTGTGTGTGTGTGTGTGTGTGTGTGTGTGTGTGTACTGTGTGTGTGTGTGTGTGTGTGTGTGTGTGTAAGTTATGGGCTGAGTGGTGCTGTAGGTTTGAAACCTGTTCTTCCTCCAGTCCCCAGAGTTTCATCTGTACACACAGCGGGCAAGTGTGTGAGAGAATGAGTGTGTGTGAGTGGGGACAAATGTTTGAGCATGAGTAATAAAGAGTGTGTGAGAAAAAAGAAAAAAAAAATGAATGAGTGGAAGAATATGTGTGTGACGGAGGGAAAACGAAACAAGAAAAGGAATGGAGAGAGAGAGAGAGAGAGAGAGAGAGAGAGATGTAAAGTAAAATAGAGAGAGATGAAGGTTGAGGGAGGAAGTAGATTAGAAAATTATTCCATCATTAATCATCAATTCCTGCATGACCAAGACACACACACACACACACACACACACACACATACGCACACACACACACACGCACACACACACGCACACACACACACACACACACACACACATACACACACACACACACACACAGACGCACACACGCACACATGCACACACACAGACACACACACACGCACACACACGCGCACACACACGCATACACACGCACATATTATATCTGCTGCCCTTGAACCATAATTTGTGATGCCCACCACTGGACAGTAATTTTCTCGATCGTTTTGATATCTGTGTCAACTCTGACATCACATTCTCAAAACAGTTAACACCCGTGTCTGAACAAAAGCACTTTGGACAAAATGACACATTTTGCTTGCAAAAGGCTGTTACTCTCTCAAAATACTTAAAACATGCAGCAAAAGCAAATCTTGCCTTCAAACACTACAACTTGTTGCCAATTCAAAAACACTCTTTAATCAATCATTACACACTGGACAACAAAATGCAAAATCTAGTTCTTAAAATGAGCATTTTTGCTGTGTCTGTTCCATTACTTTCTCATTATTCTGGTATCAGAAAAAAAACTGTGAAAAGACAAATGTACGGAATAAAAAAATAATTTATTCATTCCTCCCAAGATATAACTGTCATTGACATGTAAGACATACAATAAACACCTACAATACAGTAAATTTCATTGATCTACAACTTGTCATTTTTCATCGAAATAGACCTACAGTAAACACCTTTTGTACCATACTTGCAAATAGCAACACAGAACAGACATCTCTTATGTATATATATCTGATTGCTTTTGAAATGAATTAGTTACATTGTAATGGGCCATTCACACCAAGAATGATAACTACTGTATATTGATAATAGCAAAAAATATTGCTTTAGCTAAAATGAATGAAAATGTTCACACATAAACGATAACAATAACAATATCATTGGGATCGCTTTCAGAACGAGTTTGAGAATGATAAAAAGTAAATTAGAATCCATCAAATTTTAGACATTACATTCATCGAAAGAGAAAGAAAGAGCAAGAGAGAGAGAGAGAGAGAGAGAGCAAGAGAGAGAGAGAGAGAGAGAGAGAGCAATAAAGAAGATGAGTTTGCTTACTCCAATTGTCACACAGATGCTCCTACTCCATCTTATCGCAGTATCACAGCACTCCTCTCTCTCTCTGTGTGTGTGTGTGTGTGATTGTGTGTGTGTATGTATGTACAGTACGTGTATACTTGTGTGTGTCTTTAGGTAATACCATTTCAGCTTACCTCCTTGCCTCTTATAGATGTGTGTGTGTGTGTGTGTGTGTGTCATCTGTCCTCATATGAATGAAGACTATGATTAGGCTGTTTGGTTGGGTCCCTGCTGGGTTGAACGTCAGTTTAGATCCCCTTTAGGAAGTCATCTCTCTACATTAACCCCCCCCCCCCCCCCTCCCTCACACACACACACACACACACACACACACACACACACACACACACACACACACACACACACACACACACACACACACACAGATGAGAGATGACAGATGAAACATGGTGCAGCTGAGTGGAAGAGCTCGGGACACTTTGGTCAGGTGGTCCCTAATAGAATTGTAGAAATGTAACAAAATAAATATGATGATGATGCAGAAACGCTTTCTGTATGTGGGAGAGGAAGAGACAGCCAGACACAGAGGACACACTGCCTGCTCTCCTGTGTTTGCTCCATGCCAGACACAGAGGACACACTGCCTGCTCTCCTGTGTTTGCTCCATGCCAGACACAGAGGACACACTGCCTGCTCTCCTGTGTTTGCTCCATGCCAGACACAGAGGACACACTGCCTGCTCTCCTGTGTTTGCTCCATGCCAGACACAGAGGACACACTGCCTGCTCTCCTGTGTTTGCTCCATGCCAGACACAGAGGACACACTGCCTGCTCTCCTGTGTTTGCTCCATGCCAGACACAGAGGACACACTGCCTGCTCTCCTGATGCCTGTTTTCCTTTTTCCCTTTTCTCTCCCTGTCCAGCTCTGTGTTTTGTCCCCTTATCACTCTTTCTTGTGTTTATATCTTTCTCCCTCCCTCTCCATCTCCCTTTCTTTCTCATCCTCCCTCCATCTCTTCCTCCCCTTCATCTCTCTCTCATTCTATCTTGTTCTTTCTTTCTTGGGTTACCTCTCTTTTAGCAATATCCCTTTTTCTCATATGTATTCCCCCTCTCCCTCCTTCTTTTCTTGCACTATTTTTCCTTTCTTAAGTAGGCCCACATGTGTGTGTGTGTGTGTGTGTGTTTGTGCATGAGTGAGTGAGTTTGTGTTTGTGTGTGTGTGTGTGTGTGTGTGTGTTAGTGTGTGTTAGTGTATGTGTGTACATGTGCATGTCTACCTGTGTGACTCTGTTCTTTACACAAAAGCACCAGCCAGTCTTTTGTTACCTCCTACTTTCCCTGAGTGGAACCTCTCTCTCTCTCTCTCTCTCTCTCTCTCTCTCTCTCTCTCTCTCTCTCTCTCTTTCTCTCTTTCTCACCCTCTACCCTACTCCCTCTCTCTCCCTCTCTCTTGCTGAGTTAATTATCAGTGTTTTTGTCACCTAGCAGGCCTGAGAGAGAAACTGAACTGGGTCAGAGGGCTGATGCCCCAGGTGCTGTGTGTGAGTGTGTGTGTGTGTGTGTGTGTGTGTGTGTGTGTGTGTGTGTGTTTGTGTGTGTCTGTGTCTGTGTGTGTGTGTGTGTGTGTGTGTGTGTGTCTGTGTGTGTTGGGAGTTAGGTGTTGAGAGTGCTTGCCACTCTGAGGGATTCTTCTGTTCATCAAGCTCTCAGCATGATACGTATGTGTGTGTGTGTATGTGTGTGTATGTGTGTGTGTGTGTGTATGTTTGTTTGAGTTTGTGTATTTGAGTGTGTGTTTGTGCCTGTATATGGTTTAGTGAGAGTGAGCTTGGGTGTGTTCAGCAAAGAGAACGACAGAGAGGGAGAGAAATTGAGAAACTGAGTGTCAGACTGAGATAGAGAGGAGAGATGAACATGAAAATAGGATAAAGGTGTAAGGTTCTGTGTGTGTGTGTGTGTGTGTGTGTGTGTGTGTGTGTGTGTGTGTGTGTGTGTGTGTGTGTGTGTGTGTGCACTTATGTGTGAAGAGAGGTTTTTATACTGTACCATTTTCATGTGTATGGCCTATTCCTACGGCACTTTGACAAAGCTATACAGAACAGACAGTAAAGATAAAGCATACCACAGTCGTGACTTTTACGAGCAATTGTATGATGGGTCACATCCTGGAGTGACTCGGACCGTGTACGATCTATTCCATCCAATCAGCAATGTTGCTTCAAGCAGCACTGATTGGATGGCTGGTATTGAGTGGCTGTTGAGTTGAAGTATCAACAGTCTTTTGCCAGGATTGAGGACTCTTAATATGACGAGTTGTGGAGCTGCTGAAACTAAATTGTGTGTCATTGAGTGGCTGCAGAAACTGATGAGGGTGTTTATCAGTAGTCGCTCAGACCACAGCCTCACCACATCCTCCCTGAAACTCAGGCACTCTTTCAGTTGCACTGCAACTCAGGCACTCTTGCAGTTTCACTGCAACTCAGGCACTCTTGCAGTTTCACTGCAACTCAGCGTTTATCAGAAATCACTCCGCTGGCCCAGATCCCCTCGCTGGGCAGTCGGGGTTTCATAAATGTGTCCAGGGCACGGTAAGAGTAAGTAAGAGTCTCTCCATCTGGAACGAGAGCAGATGTGAGACGCTGCGGTGGGGGAGATGTAGGATGGGTTTTATACAGCACATGTGCATTTATTCATTTACAAGATGCTTTTTAAAATCCTATATATTTTATACAGCAGAGGTGGATGCTGTTTGACCTGTAGTGACCCCTATGAGCAACAGTATTGATTTTATTTTTATAAAACTATGTATGTATATAAAAAATATAATGACAGATGGAATATCTGAGTGCTTGTGAGATGAGAGAGATGAGTGTGCGATGAGCGCGTGTGTGTGTGTGTGTGTCTGGCTGAATGTAGCTGAACTCCAGCATAGATAAATACCCAGAATGCAGTGCTAATTTTAAGGAGAATAATGATAATAGTCAGAATAAGAGCAGCTGTTCTTTTCAAATGAATAGTTGCAATGATTCCTGAAATATCGCTACCTTAGAATAATAAGGTTCTATCTGACATTTTTGTCAAAATGGAGTTATTTACATATTTTTATTTTTTGAAAGTTTCTTAAGTTCAGATGAGGTGTTTCTTAAAGTTGTGTACATATTTGGACTTTATATCAAAAAGAACTTGTTCCATTTACCATGTAACTCTATGGAATTCTACGTAAAACTTTGAAGCTCAATATCTCAGAACTACTCAAAACGCAGATAGAACCTTATTATTCTAAGGTAGCAATATTCTGAAATCAGTTCTTGATGCCATCATGACATAAGAGTTTACGTCATCTGAAAATAATTTCCCACACGTGCATGTCTGTGTTTGTGTAAGTCAGTGTGTGCCTCCTGGTAAATATTTTGGCTCAGCATCAACTGAGCACAATATTGGGACATTGGGACGCTAGTCTCTGTGACTCCTGCCTCTTATCAGATGCATGTTACACCCCCACTGTGTTTATTAAGCTGCTTCTATCTTTATCAGATGCATGTTACACCCCCACTGTGTTTATTAAGCTGCATGTTACACCCCCACTGTGTTTATTAAGCTGCTTCTATCTTTATCAGATGCATGTTACACCCCCACTGTGTTTATTAAGCTGCATGTTACACCCCCACTGTGTTTATTAAGCTGCTTCTATCTTTATCAGATGCATGTTACACCCCCACTGTGTTTATTAAGCTGCTTCTATATCAGATGCATGTTACAGCCCCACTGTGTTTATTAAGCTGCATGTTACACCAGCACTGTGTTTACTAAGCTGCTATAAAGAGGGAATAGAACATCTGCTGCTATTCTCAGCTCATTCTGGTCTTGTCTTGTGTTCATTAGTTTGTACTTCCTGGGTCTTGTCTGTAGTACTTCCTGGACCTTGTCTGTACCTTCTAGGTCTGGTCTGTACTTTTTAGGTCTTGTCTGTACTTCCTGGGTCCTGTCTGTACTTTCTAGGTCGTATCTGTACTTCCTGGGTTCTGTCTGTACTTCCTGGGTCGTGTCTGTACTTCCTGGGTTCTGTCTGTACTTCCTGGGTTCTGTCTGTACTTCCTGGGTATTGTGAAGCTGTATAGAGCCCCTAGTGATTTGCTCTTTGCTGCTGATTGAACTCTATAGATCTGGCATCTGCCACCTTAATCTCTCGCTTGCTCTGAATGAGTGTGTGTGTGTGTGTATGTGTGTGTGTGTGTGTGTGTGTGTGTGTGTGTGTGTGTGCGTGCAGTGATTGGCTCATTCAGATGCTTCCTGGGAGATGAGACCTGTCTCACTTACCATTCGTCTGGTCATTCCTTCGATCTCTCGCCTGAAGCCATGCGGATGTGTGTGTGTGTGTGTGTGTGTGTGTGTGTGTGTGTGTGTGTGTGTGTGTGTGTATGTGTTTGTGAACGAGAGCAAGAAATTATGGTTATGATGGAAATTGCACTTTTGTAGCACTTTGCACTTTCCATAACTGGCTGGACTGGTTGCATCGGCAACATTGCTGTGCGAGTTCTTTCTTGACTGAAGGACTGATACACTATTGTAACTAATGCACCTGGCAGGCCTGGAGTCGTTGGCATGATACCCTGTTTGCCCCATACCAGAACTATGGTGGAAATTGACGCATCAAGTTTTTATCAGTTCATTTTGAGACATTTGAAGGAGTTTTCCTGGCGGTGTGGTGTGTTTGTGTGTGTGTGTGCGTGTGTGTGTGTGCGTGTGTGTGTGTGTGTGTGCGTGTGTGTGTGTGTGTGTGTGTGTGTGTGTGCGTGTGTGTGTGTGTGTGTTTGTGTGTGTGTGTGCGTGTGTGTGTGTGTGTGTGTGTGTGTGTGTGTGTGTGTGTGTGTGTGTGTGTGTGTGTGTGTGTGTGTGTGTGCGCACTTGTATTTGTCTCAACCGTAAGTAATTGTATTGTGGAAAGGCATTGATTGAGCTCATTTTTCCCTGTTCCATCAGAACATGTTGAATTGCAGTTCGATCCAGTGATCTCTGCCTGAAAGAGGTGGTGTATAAGGTCTGTGTGTGTGCATGTGAATGTGTATATGTTTGTTTGTGTGTGTGTGTGTGTGTGGGTGTATGTGTGTGATTTCGTGATGGGAGGCTGTCTTCAGAATCGATACGCTAAGGCTGACGGACTCTTGACAGCAGGCATATTCTCTGTCTGGCCAAATGGCCTCATGGGTAATACTGCACAGGAATCATGGGAAATTGACTAGGGTATTTGTGTCTTAGTATGAGGTGCTAGTGTCTGCGTTCAAAGGTATTAAGTGTAGTGTATGGTTAACAGATACATTAGACTATTTGGAAAATATAGTTTCTGAAGATACTTGACTTGTAATGTGGAATAAAATGGTGCAGCCGATATAAGATGCTGTGTGTTACAAAGGCTAAAACAGTGTGTGTGTGTGTGTGTGTGTGTGCGCTACTGTGAGCTTTGAAAGTGACTATGGTGAATATATCTATGATGTGGGTGGGAGTGGGGATCAAACCTGGTTCTTCTGTGAAGGACCTAGAGATGATGATCATCTTCATTGAAACCATGTCATGAGTCACAGGCCTCTGCTAGACTACACCGAATCAGTTTCCATACGGGGTTCCGGATCAAATCCGATCTGCGTCCACAAACACTGTAGCCTTGTTTGGGAAGCCTTAAAAAATCCTTGAAAATCATGACAAAAGCATAGTCAATAAGTATGGATACAAGGGAAGACAGAGGTTTGCAGGAATAAGGCAGATCTTGCAGGGAAATCTTCCTGTTAATGCTAACCTGAAGAATGCTCATGTGTTTGAGTTTCCAAGTCTGAATTCCTCATCTCCAGTGACCACTGGAAGCATGCTGGGTCTGGGTCTGTTTCTGTCACACACAAACACACAGACACACAGACACACACACACACAATGTGACATCCATAATCTATCAGCTTGCTTCATGCATTTTGCATGGGCCCAAATCACACAGATCTGCCCACGACCTTTACTCTGATCTCTGTTGGGGCCAGCACAGTTGCCATGGCAGGGAGAAGGAAGAATGTGTGTGTGTGTGTGTGTGTGTGTGTGTGTGTGTGTGTGTGTGTGTATGAGAGAGAGATATGGGTTGTGAAGGACCATTAAGAAGATGGGTGGGCACGCAGTTGGCTTACTGCATAAGCACCTTTCTTCCTGATGAGATTCACACACACACACAAACACACATACACACACACACACACACACCTACACAGATAGAGAGAAAGAGAGAGAGAGATACACACACTCTCTCACTCATTTGTCTGCCTAAAGTTTCCACATTAGTTGTGTGTCTGTGTGTGTGTGTGTCTAATGTTTTCTTAAGCGGTAGCTGAGACAGTAATAACCTGCCGGTGTTTATTCTGGGTCACGGTGCTGACTGCGTTACCCAGCAACAAGCCCCGAATGGGCCAATCTTACGCACGTCTGCAGCAGGGCCTTCCGGCTGGATAGCAACTCTGAGCTGGTGTATGCTAAATGTTTGGTGAACATTTGGTAAATGTCCAGTTAAGTCCGGTAAACCTTCATTAAAGGGTCCGATAAACCTTCGCTAGAGGGTCCGGTAAACCTTCGCTAAAGGGTCCGGTAAACCTTCGCTAAAGGGTCCGGTAAACCTTCGCTAAAGGGTCCGGTCAGCATCATTGCCATGTCTTGGCCTGTGAGGGACTGCAGCCTGAATCAAAAGCGAGCACTAGAGAGTGCAGGTGATTCAACAGTAAACACTAGAGCAACAGAAACGAGACTCTGTCTGAGTCAGGCTCTGCCTGCTGCACAAACAATACGAAAGCATGTGTACAGTGTCTACTAATATACACATTATGCCTCTCTTAACCTGACCGCTAGTGACACAGGCATTTGTTTATCTGATGGGGTCTGTATCTGGTAACCTAGATTCTTTATGTGTGCTTAACTGTCTGTGTGTGTTTGAGTGTCTAATGTGTGTGTGCAGGACTGTGTGTGAGTATGTGTGCGTGCGTGCGGTGCATGCGCGCGTGTGTGTGTGTGTGTGTATGCACAGTCCTCTCTAATATTGTGTTTCTGTTGGGCAGTCTGAACTACATCTGTAGAGATAGGGGTACAAATGTGTGTGTGTGTGTGTGTGTGTGTGTGTGTGTGTGTGTGTGTGTGCTGGACTGTAGGTGCTACACAATGTGTGTGTATGTGTTTATGTGTGCTTGACTGTAGCTGCTAGACAGTCTGGTGTGTGTGTGTGTGTGTGTGTGTGTGTGTGTGTGTGTGTGTGTGTGTGTGTGTGTGTGTGTGTGTGTGTTGTGTTGTCAGATTTGCGTCATCTTGACAGATAGGCCTGCTCGAGACTAATGGGGCGCTGTGTGCCTCTAAATTACCCATGAATCCCTCTGCTACGCCAGCCGGCCGGGCAGGAAGTGACATATGTATTTGTTTAGCAGAGCGTGGCTGAGACTCAGTTCCAGTAAGCCTTCCCTCCTGACATAGGCTAACTAAGCCCTGGTCCAATAGGCCGTCCTTCCTGGACTCAGACTCCCCTGTCTCCTCAGACTGCCCATACACGTGCATGGAGCGTTCATTTAGATATACGGTATTGTACTGTATAGCGGTAAATACACTTGCAAAAAGGGAGGGCTGCTTCGGCTAGACTTCATATGAGAAGGTGTAGAATAAGATGTGAGGACTAGAGTCAAAATGTCTGAGCTTGAATGATTTAATATTTTCACTTCAAAATATTCACATAGATTTGCGCTAAATATGAAGTCAGAGACAAACACACATGAGAATCTGAGAGTGAGATAAGAGCCTTACTGTATTTCACCAGGCAGATTAGTTTGTGTTAGCATTATATGATATCAGAGTCACGATTGCATTATGACAATACAGCAGTAGATGTGTGTGTGTGTGTGTCTGTGTGTGTGTTTGTGTGTGTGTGTGTGTGTGTGTGTGTGTATGTGTGTACAGTACGTGTATATGTGTGTGCACCCCTATGCTGTTTCCCGACAGTACCGTGAGGGGTGGTTGTTTTTGAAACGTCCCCTTGACTGTGGGCCTGTGGCGATGTGTGTGTGTGTGTCCGGTAGTGGAGAATGTGGTAGATCAACAGAAAGAATGTGTTTATGATCAAAACATTTCCTCTTTATTTTTCTTTTAATGACTACCTCTGACTAAAACCTCAGAGCTAAACCCTCTGATCTGTGTGTGTGCTGGTTTAGCGAGGTGGGCATCCTTATATAGGCCTTTCTCTCTGGAGCGGCTGGGGCAGAGCCAGTGTGTGATGTGGGATGGCAGAGGTGCCCCCCCCCCCCCACGCTGGTGCGTCCGGGCCGTAGTACCACCTCAAACGGGCATTACATTCTGTGAACCGAGTCCATTACTCCTTATTTATGTTGCAAAAAAAAAAAAAAAAAAACAATGAAATCCAACAGAATATCCAAAACAGCTCTGGTTTATTACAACTGCAAATGTACAGCTCTTTTTGCATGAAATAAATAAAAATATAAATATAAGTTAAACTGGCAATAGCATGGAGCACAAGAGGAAAGCAGCAGCAACACAGCTAAGTTCAAAAGCTATAAGTTCAAAAGCTATGTGCTCCTAGTCAGCCACACCTCCACCAGCTCAATGTCCTATTTAATGGCCTTTGTCAATAACTTGTAGAGGGCACATTCTTACAAGATCGAATACAGGGGAAAAAATGAAATGAATTAACAAATAAAGAAATGGCTCCTACACAACCGGCCCCTAATTGTACAATTATGAAACTAAATCAAATAGGAGCCTTGAATTCATTATTATTATTTGTATACAAAAGACATAGTGTAATACCAGACCATTGCTTTCTTGTCTCTGTTCTCTGGTCTTATCTTCATCACCCTCCAACATCAGACACAGCTTGCTGATTGGCCTTTCTGTAATGGTTTGGTTTGAGCACGCAGTCATATGTACTCAGTCTTTTCTCTCCATCCCAATTATAATGAGAAAAACTCCTACAGATGAGGTCATAGAAAACTAGACCTGTGAAGACTAGGCTTGTCTTCCTTTCTTTCTTTCTTTCTTTCTTTCTTTCTTTCTTTCTTTCTTTCTTTCTTTTTTTATTTTTTCTCTCATTCTATCATCTATCTATATATATATCTTTCTATCTCTCTTTCTTTCTTTCTTTTGTGTTTGTCTGTCTGTCCCTACTTTTTTTCTTTCTTTCTGCCCCCCCCCCCCTTTCTGGCTCTAATATATTGTTGTTGAGAGACCCTTATTTAGTAGGTGTGCCTGGCTGTCTGTCATGCATCTGCATAGTAATTTTAGCACTATTTCAGTCTCTAGGACACAAACAGGTCATTACTGGAAACATACTTACCCTGCCGGCAGCCAATTACAGGCAATCAGGATTATTTTAATGATGCAGATAAGGCCAATCTTTCGCCTAATTTCTACCAAAACATGCTGGCAGAGACGCATCGACCGCTGGCTGCCTCTTAGGTTGAGAGTGTGTTTATCCCAAAGCATACCCACCTTAAGGAGCCAAAGCAAACCAGAGGAGGCAGTGGGAAAGTGAAGGTGTCTGGGTTGGGATTGGCAAGACTAGACACAGTGCAAGTCTTTATTCTTCACTGTGTTACACTTGCAGTCTATAGACATCAAGTAACCACATCAGTACCAATAAGACACTCAACTGAGTTGAATAAGACACTCGAAGACGAAAGTTATAGAGGAAAGCATCTGAAAAAAAAGTGATGTTTTGTTGGATTGGCACTATGCCGGATTAAATTACTTACCAAAAGCTGCACTCGAACTCAAAACACTCTGCACGTTATACATTTTCTTAGCGAGGTTACTTACCAGACGAGGTTACATTTCAGTCCGTTGCTAAACAGCACATGTACCACTCAACTGACACTGAAGATGTGCAGCACAATAGTAGGAAACGGGTTCAAATTGACTTCACATGTTTCCATTGAAGTGGATCTGTCCATTTCTTTTGATGTCTATATTTACTGCCTGTCAGCGTTGGCTGATGATTGGCATGTGAATGGATGACAGGCCAGACGCGTAAATCTCTGAGTGTCTCTTCGAGCTGCTTATCGCTCTGACTGTAGACCCCATCCTCTGATTTCCACATGCAGTATGAGCTCACTGCAACCAAGGAGCTGGCCTGTAATCAGGCATCTATTGATTGGGCCTGATTGAAGGGTGTGTTCAGGCCAGACGGGCGCAGGCTGGTGGTTTGGTGTGGATTGGTGCAGTCTGTAATGAGGCCCTGCAGGGGGCCGATACCTATAACTTACTTCATTGAATTTATTCTGTTCCTGTTCTCTCTGTCTCTGTCTCTCTCTCTCTCTCTCTTTCCTCCCTCTCTGTTCATTTCTGTCTCAGTCTCTCTCTCTCTCAGTCTCTCTCTCTCTCTTTCCCTCCCTCTCTGTTCATTTCTTTCTCAGTATCTCTCTCTCTCTCTCTGACATTTGCTCTCTTCCCTCCTCCCTCTCTGCTGAATGGCAGCGGGCCAGTTGAGTTACACCCTAAGACTGCTTTATTATTCACTGCTATTTTATGGTGAAAGGGAGCCAGTGCAGTTAAATGGATTTAATTTCACTTTAACTTGGGAACACAGCTGAGTCTCTAAGTTAATGTCAAACCCATTTGTCATAGTGAGAAAACATCTCTGCAGCTGCAAACCAGCAACAAAACGAGCTTATGTCAACCTAATTCTGAAACAGTCTCTCTCTCTGTCTCTCTTTTGCCTTAAGGTTTGTCTAGCATCTGGTGACCCTTGACCCTTGACGTTGTCATGGCGACCTCAGCGCCGCCGCCGCTAATGAAGAAGCACAGTCAGACGGACCTGGTGAGCCGCCTGAAGACCCGCAAGGTGCTCGGGGTGGGGGGCGAAGATGATGACGGGGAGGTGCACCGCTCAAAGGTTAGTGCTGCTCAACACACACACACACACACACACACACACACACACACACACACAAACACACACACACACACACACACACACACACACACACACACACACACACACACACACACACACAAACACATTTACCGTTTACAACCATTTAAGGCCAATGGTGGCATAGACATTGGCACCTCTCTGCGTTATGATACATGTAGTAAACAGTGAGCCACTCTCTGTCCTCAATCAGCCTTTCGCCCACTTCTAAGCACTGCAGGGAGGCTGCACTGGGCCTGTGACTGAAGTGCTCCGTTCGGAGAGCATCTGCTGCAGGAATTAGATTCCATTATAATCAGTAGAACTGGCTACATCAGATGTGATAGCGACGTGAACATTTGAAAAAATTGGACCAGTCTTCTAAAAACTATTTTTATGCCCTGCCTCTGCCTGTTATGCTCCGAGCAGAGGGAGAAGCTAAGCTCTAATACAGTCTCACAGCATAAGACCTGAGCAGCCAGTTTATATGAGTTACAACATAATGCTATTATATATTTGGATAAGGAAAAGTAAATGAGATTGTACATATATGCATGCTGCCCTGGTGCCCACACAGTTGCAAACAGGAACCAAATCTGCACTACTGTATTTTATATTTGATTAACTGTAGTATCTCCGGAGTTTATGACCTTGTGGGAATAATGTAGTAGTTTGTATGGAGGCAGAGAACTGGACTAACAGCAGCATACTATAATACATGCCTATGCACTGACTTTAATTAACAGCAGCATACTATAATACATGCCTATACACTGACTTTATTTAACAGCATCATACTATAATACATGCCTATACACTGACTTTATTTAACAGCATCATACTATAATACATGCCTATACACTGACTTTATTTAACAGCAGCATAGAGCGACACGGCATGCATCATACTATAATACATGACTATACACTGACTTTAATTAACAGCAGCATACTATAATACATGCCTATGCACTGACTTTAATTAACAGCAGCATACTATAATACATGCCTATACACTGACTTTATTTAACAGCAGCATACTATAATACATGCCTATACACTGACTTTATTTAACAGCAGCATACTATAATACATGCCTATACACTGACTTTATTTAACAGCAGCATACTATAATACATGCCTATACACTGACTTTATTTAACAGCAGCATACTATGACTTTATTTAACAGCAGCATACTATAATACATGCCTATGCACTGACTTTATTTAACAGCAGCATACTATAATACATGCCTATGCACTGACTTTATTTAACAGCAGCATACTATAATACATGCCTATGCACTGACTTTATTTAACAGCAGCATACTATAATACATGCCTATGCACTGACTTTATTTAACAGCAGCATACTATAATACATGCCTATGCACTGACTTTATTTAACAGCAGCATACTATAATACATGCCTATGCACTGACTTTATTTAACAGCAGCATACTATAATACATGCCTATGCACTGACTTTATTTAACAGCAGCATACTATAATACATGCCTATGCACTGACTTTATTTAACAGCAGCATACTATAATACATGCCTATGCACTGACTTTATTTAACAGCAGCATACTATAATACATGCCTATGCACTGACTTTATTTAACAGCAGCATACTATAATACATGCCTATGCACTGACTTTATTTAACAGCAGCATACTATAATACATGCCTATGCACTGACTTTATTTAACAGCATCATACTATAATACATGCCTATGCACTGACTTTAATTAACAGCATCATACTATAATACATGCCTATGCACTGACTTTAATTAACAGCATCATACTATAATACATGACTATGCACTGACTTTAATTAACAGCAGCATAGAGCGACACGGCATATCATGACATGCAGTTTTATAAAGTTGTATTGCATCTGCAGTGCAGTTCTTTCTTTTTAAACACAAATATGAGGTGTTGCGGTGTTCATGTTGAGAAATGTGCCGAGGATGGACACAGGTCTACGTGTGCGCCCATGGGGTGGGTCAGGATGGACACAGGACACAGGTCTACGTGTGCGCCCATGGGGTGGGTCAGGATGGACACAGGTCTACGTGTGTCCCCATGGGGTGGTCAGGATGGACACAGGTCTACGTGTGCGCCCATGGGGTGGGTCAGGAAGGACACAGGTCTACGTGTGTCCCCATGGGGTGGTCAGGATGGACACAGGTCTACGTGTGTCCCTATGGGGTGGACAGGATGGACACAGGTCTACGTGTGTCCCCATGGGGTGGGTCAGGATGGACACAGGTCTACGTGTGCGCCCATGAGGTGGACACAGGTCTACGTGTGCGCCTGTAACGGATGCCAGCTAGCTTAGCTGTGCTTGTGGAACGTTGGTAAACCTCACTCCCCGACGCCTCAAGAGTGCTGCTGGCATGCGAGCCGGTAGCCTGGGCTATTGGCTTAATTGTTAGCGTGCTCGCCTCCCGATCCGAGGTGCTGCTGTTCGCGGGTTCGAGTCCAGGCGTGTGCAGGGCTGAATCGCGCAGGTTCAACACAACGCAGGTAACACGCCCATGAGGTGGACACAGGTCTACGTGTGTCCCCATGGGATGGTCAGGATGGACACAGGTCTACGTGTGCGCCCATGGGATGGGTCAGGATGGACACAGGTCTACGTGTGCGCCCATGAGGTGGACACAGGTCTACGTGTGCGCCCATGGGGTGGTCAGGAGCTGGTAGCTAGAGGGTGT
>NW_027468657.1:6608935-6616435 GCF_046254945.1 Alosa pseudoharengus
ATGTGTACCTATGTGTCATAAATATGATACGCAAAGCTGAGAACATGCACAGAGCAAAAGTAACTGAAGACAAAAGAGCAAAAGCCCATAAAGAGGGGTGTCAGGTCTGCACATCACAATATGGGCTAACTCTGTAGGCTACTGTACTCAGTTATAATATGGGCTAACTCTGTAGGCTACTTTACTCAGTTATAATATGGGCTAGCTCTGTAGGCTACTGTACTCAGTTACAATATGGGCTAGCTCTGTAGGCTACTTTACTCAGTTACAATATGGGCTAGCTCTGTAGGCTACTTTACTCAGTTACAATATGGGCTACAGTAACTCTGTAGGCTACTGTACTCAGTTACAATATGGGCTACAGTAACTCTGTAGGCTACTGTACTCAGTTACAATATGGGCTAACTCTGTAGACTACTGTACTCAGTTACAATATGGGCTAGCTCTGTAGGCTACTGTACTCCATTACAGGATGGGTGAACTGTAGGTTTGCCCCATCACAATATGAGCTAAGTCTGTAGGTTATTTTGTCCATCACAATGTGGGCTAACTCTGAAAGTTACTTTGTGGAATATTGCAGCAAATTACACCGTAAAGTAGACTGAATGGCTGCAGAAGAAGGCCTGGGTTCCTGTGACTCTCAAGCATGCATATAATATATACTGTAGCACTAGAAGACCTAGTCTGATACATCCTTATATTTTAAAACTCTAAAAGATCCATATAGCATTCAAACATTATTAAATGGATATGAATATTGCACTTAACTTCATCTGGGTTATGCCATTTCTAGGTTTACCCCCAACATTGCACTGTGCATACTTCAGAGGGCACTGTTTCAACCTATTTTGGCCTACCATTAAATGCTTGACCTCTTTAGAAGGCTAAGACCCTGTAGTTTCTTAGGAAAAATAATTGTGTGAAGTACTGGCACAGAGTTATAGAGGCTAGAATATTGTTTTTTCTTTCTACCGATGAGTAGTTTACACAATTATGTGTAAAGGTATGTCCATGAGTTTTGCAAAATGCCCTATGGAGACTCCCATAGGACTTTTGGTTCCCCGAAATACAAACTGGCAATAAAAGACTTACTGTATATGGAACCCCTTCGTGTACAATAATAATCATGGTCTCAAATGAAAGGTAGCTTTATTATTGGTATTTGGGGTTCTGATATAGAATGACTACACAAAATATGAAATAATTACACAAAAGCCTCTATTTTTGCATTTTGTTGTTGGTTCAATGGGTGTGTATAAGATGGACTGTGCATCTGCACAACTTATATTGGATAACACAACATGAATATCTATTCTATGGATTCTTGTGAATATTTCAAGACCCAGTATGCTGCATCTACTTATTGCTAAGGGGTATACACTGCAGCTAGAAGGTAGGGAAGCACCAAAGACGGAGGAGGGAGAGGGGGGCATTTTTGATTATATTGAAATGAGACATAGTAAGATTACTTTGACAATGTAAAGCACTATATAGATTGTACATGAAAAAGGTTGTCATGTATGGATTCCCAAGAGTCCAAGCTTTCAAATGGTGTATATTATAATATTACTATGCTACATAGCAATATGGTGCATACAATTGATTTAGAATGTTGGGGAGAGGTGGGGGTTGGGGGTAGGTGTGCCGCGGGCAGTACATTGTCTCATAACAGGTTTTAAACATCCTTAGAGTTTATAGCTCTAAAACATCTATAGCACTCAAACATCCTCGTATAGCACTAAAATATCTATATAGCACTCAAACATCAAGCTTATAATAGAGCTAAAATATCCATATAGCACTCAAACATCCTTATATAGCGTTAAAGGTTTCATACAGGGTGTTTTTTCCCTCTGTGGTCTCTGTGTTCAGGCTACCATGGTTGAGCTATGGGCTGGAGCTGGACAGTTACGACCTCCCAGAGGAGGAGACATGGGTGTTTGAAGTGTTGTACCCTGCATGGCCTGCAGAGGGAAGCATTAGTGAGGTGGAGACTCAGTGACCTCAATAGTGATGTTGGAACAATCAATTTGGATCAATCAGTCTATACTCAGAAAGCAACTAGTGACATAGATGATCAGCCCACATTCAAACACTGGCAGCTCTGGACAAAACTAACCAAACCAATGTGTGAGATATGGTCTCTGAGTGTGTGTGTGTGGATCAGTATGCTATCAGTTTCCTCCTCGGAAACGAGTAAGGACAGGAGGAAAGGGCATGTGTGTATCTATGTATAGGCTATCTTTGTGTGTGTGTGTGTGTGTGTGTGTGTCTACAAGTGTGTTCAAATGTAGAACGAATTTCAAATTCAAGAAGAATTTCTTGAGAATATATATTTCTGTGAGAGTGTATTGTTAACCTAAAATGGTAAAATCAAATGCATTAATAATGATGTTCTGAGACTTCTGTTTCCAGACATCACAGACATACGGTGTGCATTCCTTCCTTCTGGTGTTAGTTTTGGATCACCATGTCTTCTGAATAAACAGAGCAGACAGCTTCAGGAACAAGGAATAATTCTTGTGAAAAGTAATGTGTGTGTGTGTGTGTGTGTGTGTTCACTGTATCCAGTCAAGATGAATAAACACTCCCATCATTACCTGTGTCACCTGATGGGATAAACAGGAACAAGGAAATGAACCTCCTGTAATCCTAGCCTGGAGCGATGTTGGTCCTACTGCCCCTCTGTCTCACCTGATGAGCCTCCTCCGGTCTACCACGGCAGCTCACAGACAAATACTGCAGCTCTGTTCATGGGAGCTGTTCACTGCAACAATTGATCAATTAGTTGTCAACTATTAACTTAATCAGCAATTATTTTGGCAATAGGTTATTGGATTTGTAATTGTTTTTTGAGGGAAATACCTCAAAATTCTTTGATTGTGCTTAAACTTGAATATTTTCAGCTTTACCTACTCCTCCTACTCCTCTATGACAGTAAACTGAATATCTATGGCATGTGGACAAAACAAGGCATTTGAAGACATAATCTTGGGAAACATTGATCAATATTTGTTCCCAATTTTTATCGATAAAACAACAAGTTAGTTGCAGCTAGCCCTAGTTCGCAGGAGGCTGGGTTGTAGGACCTGTGTTTGTATGCCAATGTCTTCATGCTCTACTGTGTCTGCATTTAGTTTATTGATCCTAATGGTCTTTTGATGAACTGGTGAATTTCAGAAGAAAAACAGGATCTGCTTGATTGTGAAACAGGTGTTCTTCAGGTGTCTTTCAGGTGCTCCTCGGAGTGGGCCAAGCGCTCAGGAGGGTTAGGTTAAAACAATGATAACATTTTGTGGGTATTTTGTCATAGTTAAAACATGCTAATACTGTACAGACAGATCACGACACACTATGTGTTAGCATGTTGCTATGCTAGCGGGCTCAGACGTAGCCAGACATAGAAGTAATCAAAAACATCCACGTTTTCCCGACTTAAATACAGTTGCACGAGTAGTTGATAAAACTGTCTACGGTCACACAACATGAAACGTGGCGATTTTCCAAGCGAATATACAGGAGAACTACAATGTGTGGCGCAATAGCACTTGGGAGTACTTCGACCTAGCGTAGTAATATCAATTAACACCTAATTGTAGATCCTATCCACCACAGAGTTTAGAATCCATTAGGGATGCACCGAATCCCGATTTTTGGGGTTCGGCCGAATACCGAATCCACTGGTTAAGATTCTGCCGAATCCGAAACCGAATACCGAATCCTACTCCATCCTCAGTCCATTAACACAGTAAACACATTTATGAAGTAAATAACATCCACAGCAGTGTATATTTTATTTTATTTTATTTTAACTGCAAATTGAACATGTAGCTCGACTAGAATCACCTTCTTTGGACTGAAAGTACTGCCAAACAACACTTTTTCTGCTCACGAGTTCCATTTTCACTTTCTCACTCACACAGCCTGAGCTACTGCATTCGAACGGGCCACCTACGTAAACACCTTCCTATAATCAAAGGCGCCGTCATGACGTCGACCAGTGTAGCGCGCATAGTGTAAGCGTAGGGTTCGGTTCGGTGGGGAAAAATTCTAAGGTTCGGCAGAAACCGAACCCCGTCAAAAAATCCAATATTCGGCCGAATCCGAAACCGAATCCTGGATTCGGTGCATCCCTAGAATCCATACTTGATCGACCCCTCAGCCTCCCCCTCCCCTCTGAGCGAGAGAGAGGCACACACACTAGAGATCTATCTATCTATCTTTCTATCTATCTGTAGGCATGTTTTTACCACTGTTGTCAAGGCATGTTTTTCCTCAACTGATGAGGAGCCTAATGGCTGACATGTGTAGGCATGTTTTTAACTCTTAACGGTCATGCGATACTAAAATCCAGTAAAGGCTAGAGGCTTTTCATCTGTGCTTGTTGATTTTTGTATAACACAGTCAGTTGGTCAGTCTGCATGCAAACACAGTCTTTCAATAAAACAGGATGTGAAGTTGCATTTTTGGGAGATCTGTCTTTATCCTCTCTTTGCAAATGAAGAAAGATTAGGACAGGAAAGAGCACCAAGATAGCATCTTATCCTGCTTTCAGTCAATCTCTTTTGATGATCTAAGATCCAATATCCCTTACAAAAATTAAATGTTTAGATTTGCAGCAAACTTGTTGGCCGCTAGAGGCAACCTTGAAACAAAGTTCTGGCAACAATGAGAATTTTGCCCCCAGTGACAAATGTGTTTGTGATTTGCCACCACACTTAGCCAATAATGGCAAACTTCCAATGAACTTCTGGTGACAAAGATAATTTGCATAATGACATTGCTAGAAATTTACTGCAATATTGCCAAAAGTTAACCGCAGCTGTTTGCCTGAAACCTGATTTGCATGTGAAAATATGACAGTGCTGCCAGTGGCGATTCTAGACATATTTAACAAGGGTGGCCCTAGTGGGGCACTGATTAACATCCAGATAAACAGAAACAGGCTCAAGATGTTAAATTAGCACAAATACATTAGGAAAACCATGCACCAAACACCAGGCCTACTCATCAATTGAAGGGCAAAAACCATACTCTGACATAAAATGTCTTTGTATTTGAATAAAATGCAAATACAAATAAACAAACATATTAAATCTAAGTTGTCTATCAATGGGTTATGCTGTGCTAAAACAAATTCTATCATGGGGACTTAAAATATTTTCTATTATATTATATGGCCATCTATTTTTGTAGCTGTTAAAATAATTTGACCTGCTTTTTTTGTCTGAGCTGGCAAAGAGCTATAACAAAGTCATCGAAAATCAACAAACACCTCTCAACTAAATGCTTAAAATACTTTTGTATGAAACATGAATGAAATAAACACCAATTAAAGACTAACCTTAATCTAAACATAATGTTACATTCATAATGCTACAGACCCTAAGGCTCAATCCCATTTGTTATTCTTCCCCTTCCCCTTCTCCTTCCCCTAGCCTACCCTTGTCCCTCGCAATACATAGGGTTGAGAATATTCCCCTTGGATATACAGTAGGACACCACTAGCCTATAGGGGACAGCTGGGACAAACAAAACACTTTTTAATTAAACGTTATTTACAAAGAGACCACACCGAAAGTTAATATTTTGTCACTAGCAAAACTTACATCTGTCTTTTGTCAAATACAGTTGCACTTTCAGCTCTAAACAAAACCGTTCAGGATAAATTTAAGCAAAAGTGGAACGTGCACAATGTTTCATTTATCCCTCCTGGTCGGGATGAATAAAACAAGCATGGGGGACGAAAGAAACATACAGTTTAGCCTAAACTACGTAAACTTCCCAAAATTGTAATATTTCACAACAAATCCTTGACTGGTTGAATGGTCACCAGAATTCATATCGCTACTTGTAGCCTAGCCTATGCGACGAGTGTTTATGAGTGAGCTTGATGAACAGTACAGAAGACCTGCATCACTGTACGAAACATGACATATTACACAGAACTGTAAATCATCTGATTTAAATATTTACAAATATCTAGGCTATTTAACATTTATGTTTTATTTAGCCTGCTATGAAATGCAAAGCCCAAAGTTGGAGACATGTAGAAATTTGCTGCAAATTCAAAACCGGATTACTCTGGAATGGCTACAGGGGGATGCTGGTAAGGTCCGCTGTTTATTCTGATATATGGTTTGTATGTATTGTTTGTATATGGGAAGAGTTTTCAAAGCATTCCACCGAGATGATTGGGTAGGGAGATGGGCGCAGAACTGTATAATAATATGATTAAATTAAAGTTACTTTTCTCGCAAACCGTTTACCACAGCAACCAGTGGCTAACATCGTTTAAAAGCTGAGAAAAAGCTCTTTCATATGATGTGATACATGTAATGTCTGTGTGATGAGTAGGCTACTTCGCGAGTACGGTAGTTCAACAGAGAAGAATTTGGACGCTCTTTCTTAGTTGCCGTGCGCTGTCACTTTCTCCACTGCGTAAAAGACTAAATTAATTTGCGCTGTGAATGCTAAGATTATTTTGACAGGCCATAGATGAAATGAAAATCCCTACTAGTCGGATGCAAATAATATTGAAAGTGGGCATCAAGGTCAGTAGCCTGTGAACCTCCGATTTTCAAACCTTGATTAGGACAGTATTATCATTAAATGCTTTTAGGCCCACAGTTAATTTTTAACACTTAATGACCTGGCAAATGTTGGCTGGGTAGGCTAGGTAAAATAAGCAGGTAGGAAAATTAGTCTAGGATGATGTGATTCAACAGACACAACTTGTGTGTGTGATTAGATAAATAGGCACTGGCAGATGCGATAGGTAAATAGATATCTTTGTGTGTTAGCACAAGCAGTAGCATGTAGGCCTAAACTCACATGCTAAAAACAATCATGTCATGTATAATGGCAAGCGTGTTTGCCACTTTCCGACGTCTGTCTGGCACTTTAAACTAGCTGCAAGTGCATCAAGAAAGGTCCCGCCTTAGACCGTCATAATGGCCAACCATAGACTAGGATTTTGGGGTGGCACCTGGGGTGGCCAATTGAATTTCAAGGGTGGCCTGTGCCACCCCGAGCCACCCCTCTGGCTCCGCCCCTGAGTGCTGCAAATTTGCGGCAAACCGGAAATTTCTGTAAGGGACTGTACATATGATGTTTCATTAGTATCTACTTAAAATAAGACTTAAAAGTAATAATACTGTTAGTAATGTGTTGTGCTCTTTCTTAACTGAAGAGTTTCGGATAGCTTTGTGTTGTATTCCTGAAGTAGAGCTCTTTCATTAAGCCCATAATGTGGGTTTATCAGAGCCAGATTAGGCCCATATGTGGGCCGTATCAGAGCCAGATTAGGGCCGAGTCCTTATCAGTCCGGTCCTCTCTAAGAGCAGTCTCAGTGAATAGTAGGATAGTCATGTGATTGACTGACTGATTGATTGATTGATTGATTCAATCATTAATTAATTAATTAATTAATTAATTAATCTGTCCTCTGATAGCCTGACGAGCCAGACCCACATTAAAATGTAGGGTCTGGGCACTCAC
>NW_027468657.1:6623935-6626435 GCF_046254945.1 Alosa pseudoharengus
CGTATTGCCATGTAGAAACAGCTCCGTGTGTGTGTATATATGTGTTTGTGTAAGAAAGTGTGTTTGTGTGTGTGAGTGTGTGTGTGTGTGTGTGTGTGTGTGTGTGTGTTTCTCCTCAGCATGGTACTTTATTGCCGTGTAGAAACAGCTCTGTGTGTGTATATATGTGTGTGTAAGTAAGTGTGTTTGTGTGTGTGTTTCTCCTCTGCGTGGCACTTTGATGCGGTTTAGAAACAGCTCTGTGTGTGTGTGTGTGGGTGTGTGTGTGTGTGTGTGTATGTGTATGTGTGTGTGTGTGCTTTCCTCCTCAGTGTGGCACTTTGATCCGGTGCAGAAGCTCTCTGCATTTGAGCCTCAGGATACATGCGTCAAACACACACACACCAGAGCAGCCCCCCCCCCCCAGCAGGAAAAGAACGGCACACAAGAAAACACACACCAATTACTCCTTTTCCATCTTTAACACCTTATTTTATTATCCTTACCCTGTGTGTGTGTGTGTGTTTGTGTGTGTGTGTGTGTGTGTGTGTGTGTGTGTGTGTGTGTGTGTGTGTGTGTTTTTGTGTGTGAGAGAGATAAAATGAGGGGAACAGCCAGGAATCAGAGAACAGCCAGGGTTCAGAAGCATGTTATGCCTTGAGCCAAAATGGCCACCCTCAGTGGGCTGAAATGACTGTTTCCTTGAGCCGGCATGGTGTCTAGATGAGTCCAGTTGCCTGCTTTAGGCTTTTGCTTGCTGGAGAGTGTTCTGAGTGAGTGGCTCTTGCTCCAGCTGGCTGGCAAGCTCACACACACACACACACACACACACACACACACACACACACACACACATACACACACACACACACACACACACACACACATACTAAAACACTTAGGTCAGGTCAGCTTTGACTGCACAACAACTTCACACACACACACACACACACACACACAAAGACACACGCTCACACACAAAGAGCCCACTCTCCTCTATCACACACACACACACACACACACACACACACACTGATAATGACACTGACCGCCCCAGTAGCTCAGCCTCTGTGGTCACAGTGTTGACCTTGGCCAGCAATCAGTGCAGTCATCACACTTTAGCTCACACTGTCTCTCTCTCTCTCTGTCCCACACACACACACACGCTCAGACATCAAAACACAGGCACACACACACACACACATAGACGCTCAGACATCAAAACACACTCAGTCATAGACAGGCACACACACACACACACACACACACTCAGACATCAAAACAGGCACACACACACACACACACACACACACACACACAGAGACACACACACACACACACACACACACACACACACACACACACACACACACACTTGCTCTGTAAGCTCCCTTTATTGTCACTTACTGTGACAGCAAGAAAGAGAAACGAGAGAGGGAGAAGAAGAAAACACCATGCAGCTTCCAGAGGAGAGAAGAGAGTTTTTCAGTGGACGACAGAGAGAGAGAGAGAGAGAGAGAGAGATAGAGATAGATAGAGTAAGGGAGCGAGGGAGAAGAGGAAGAAGCTGTGCAGCATCTACAGGAGAGGGTTATATTTCTTCAACGCTGAGAGAGAGGGAGAGAGAGAGGGAGAGAGGGAGAGAGAGAGAGAGAGAGAAGAAGAAGCTGTAGCTGTGCAGTGTCCTCAGGAGATTCTATTTCTTTAACATTGAGAGAGATGGAGAGAAAGAGAGAGAGAAAGAGAGAGGGAGGGAGAGAGAGAGAGAGAGAAGACGAGGAAGCTGTAGCTATAGCTGTGCGGTGTCCTTAGGAGATTATATTTCTTTAACATTGAGAGAGATGGAGAGAAAGAGAGAGGGAGAGAGGGAGAGAGAGAGAGAGAGAAGATGTGGAAGCTGTAGCTGTAGCTATAGCTGTGCAGTGTCCTCAGGAGAGGGTTATATTTCTCCAGTGCTGACAGCCAGACCTCAGTCGGGGGGAGGTGTGTCAGCAGCAGCCAGGCCCACATGTCAGCGGGATCTGGCTCAGTGCTGGCCCTCATGTGGGCCAGGTGCGGCCCGGGGGCTGCTGGAGCTCTGGGTCCTGGATGCGCTCCAGCCCTGGCTGCTGGCTGCGGTGGAAGACTCTGGAAATGAAATGAAAGATGTTTGTTTTTCTTTTTTACCCATTTGATAGCGAGCTAGCGTCCAGCAGAGACAGAGAGAGAGAGAAAGATTAACAACCTCCTTAGCAGAGCTCCAAATCCTCTTCTTCATGGTGTGAATGCTCTCCTGCAGGCAGGTTTCAGAGTGATATGCACACATCTGCAGTAGGCCTGTATGCGTTTCTCATAAACTATTTTCAGACAGTAGAAGTGTGTCAAAAATGACCTGTTTTGTTTGTACGAATCTACAGATGGTCTTTTTGTGTTTGAAATAAACTGTTTTCAGGCAGTAGAAGTGTGTAATAAACAACCTGCTTTGTTTGTCGGATTTTTGCTGATCCATCTGAATGTCCGAGAAACATCTGTTCAGTTTGAA
>NW_027468657.1:6659454-6664454 GCF_046254945.1 Alosa pseudoharengus
TGGTGCTCTAAATAGCGATTATGTTGTCTTTGAAAGCTTCTCTTATTGATGCATTGAACTGCAATTTGGATTAACACCTGCTTTTACAAGGCGGAAGTATTTAGGCGCAGAATAGACGTGCGCTTTCAGGAGCAGTCTTTGTACATACCGCGGAATACATAATTAGCGCGCTTTTTACGCTTCCCCTCCCATCTTTTTACGCTAAACTCCCTCTTTCCCCTGGACCCTCCCATGAATGCATATGCATGACACGAAAAACGCAATTAACCATGTTCAGCTCCCGCTACAGGCAGTTTGCGATTTTACATCATTGCGGTCTGTTAGTACATACCTCGAAATGATTTTACACGCACGTTGCGAAACAAATACGCCTGAAGTGGGCGCAAAAGCGTCAGTACATCTGGCCCTCAGAGTATTAGCACCCAAATAGTTAACACTCAGGGCCTTGCTCAAGGGCACTTCAGCCATGCCTACTGGTCGGGTCAGCCAGCCATGTCAGCCAGAGATATTGTGATTACAACACCTAATTTTTGCTTTTTCATTTTTAACTAGGTGGCGCTATACATGAAAAGAGTGGTTATGGGATGGGTTGACGTGGCCCCTTAACTCATTAATATTACGTTTTTCCAGAGCCGGACAGTAGCGGAGTACATTTACTTGAGTACAGTACTTGAGTACAACTTTGAGGGATCTGTACTTTACTCGAGTATCATTTTTGGGGAGTACTCATGACTTTACTCAAGTACATTTGAGAGGCAAATATTGTACTCTTTACTCCACTACATTTCTATCCATAACCGTGAGTACCCGTTACTTCTTCTAAAAAAAAAAGGAAAAAAGAAAAATCTCAGAAACCCTCAATTTGTTGTTTCCCTTTCAAACGTGATTGGATTGTGCAGGCGCCACTGATTGGGACAGCCTATCAACAATCACCTTCAGCTTTCCGCCAAAGTCAACTCCATGGTCAGATTTAGATAACAGACGAAACCATGGACAAAACAATGGATGAAGACGCAGCAGGTCCATCCTGGGAATGTGCCAACCCGTGGCCCAACCTCGCCAGACTATTTCAATTTTCTGAACAAGTTAATGATAGTTTTTGCTTCAAGCGTTTCAATTACAAAATAGTATTTTGTATTTGAAATACGTATTTTAAATACATGTATTAGAAATACTGCCCATCCCTGGCAACATGGTAAAAAGGTGAAAATGACTTGATTTTACTTTCAATTCCTTTTCCAAGGTATTAACATTTTTCATAACTCCATGTAGGACGTTCCTGTACATAAATGTAAGCACTGTGGCAGTAGTAATGCAATATTTAGAAAATGTAAGCTACTCTTGTACTCTTGATACTCAAGTACTTTTAAAGGGACACCAGGCAAGCCTGATGCTTTTTCTCTACGAAACTCCCCCTCGCTCGGTCTGAAGCTCTTTTCCTTTTCTTTGCATCTTCCATCAAGGGTTTTCGCTGCTTCTTCGCCGGCTCTGCCATTATACACACGTTTGCAACAATCGCTAGAGTTTCGTTAGCCTCCCTCTGTGCTGTGGATGCAGGATGGAAACTGAAACTGCTTCTGTCGCCTGGTACGATACACTGAACTTGCAAGCGGGATATTCTTCCTACAGACAGTAGGGGCGGGCGAGAGAGTCTTCATTCGCCCTGTAATGAGTCATTTAACCATATACTGACTTACGAAGATGAGTAATTAACACAAAAACGTTGCCACCTCATTTTCACTTTTTCATTTTTAACTAGGTGGCGCTATACATGAAATGAGTGGTTATGGAATGGGTTGACATGGCCCCTTGAGATCAACATACAAAAAAAGGTGGTCCTCCTAAACCCTATACGGTTCTCGAGATATTCACAGAAAACTGTGTCCACCCTACCCTCCTTTCGGGGGGTCCAGTCCAGTGGGGGGGCTACAGATCAAAACAAAAAACAATGGTTCCATGCTATCCTTGTGGGGCTACATGCCCACCAAGTTTCGTCCACCCCGGTCTTTCAGTGTCCCGGGAATCCTTGACGGAAAATTGCGCATGCGAAAAAGAAACTGCACTGCGCGTCGGTCATAATTACTGTGTGTTGGTGTGCGTGTGTGTGTGTGTGTGTGTGTGTGTGTGTGTGTGTGTGTGTATGTATGTGTGTTTTTGTGTGGTTCTCTTCATGTTGCTGAGACATGACATGACAAGCATTCTGCTTGGGAACCACTAGGGGTATACACACACACACACACACACAGACACACACACACGCACACACTTTGTTTAAAACGCTCTTTTCCAAAAGAAAACATAATAGTGTAATAGTGTGGACTTGGCCTAGAAAGTGACATGATCAGTCTCAAGGAAACTCTTTTAAAACAGAGAGAACAGGACCCAACCCATACACAAACACGTACACACATATACACTCACACACACACACGCACACATGCACACACGCACACACGCACACATGCATACACAAACATACACAAACATACACACACACATGCATGCACACTTACACATACACACACACTCACGCACACACACGCACGCATGCACACACACACACACACACACACACACACACACACACACACACTGTTTCATTCACAGGCACATACACTCACTTATCTCATACTGAACATAATCAAATTATCCTCACAGTGAACTCTAACCCAGGGGGAGAAGATTATGTGTGTGTGCTTGTGTGCTTGTGTGTGTGTGTGTGTGTGTGTGTGTGAGTGTGTATAACTGTACCATGATGTAGACCCCCTTTGCGCCTGTTCAAACATAACCCATAACCACTGCATTAAATTGTTTGAGCTTTAAGTGTGTAACCAGGGCAGGCCTGTAAAGTGATCATTCTATATGTTTGCTTTCTTTAGCTTGTGAGTGTGTTTGTGGTTTCTGCATTAGCATGATCTCGCTGGTAGACCAGGACGACAGAAATCCCTCCAAAAGTGAAAGCTGTGTATGTCAGCATGGCTTCTCTTTAGGGATATGCAGTTTCATAACCAGTGCACAACCCCATCATAAATACCCTCTTAAGCGCTACATAAACATCCTGTGCTGATAGCAGGGGAAACATGACATGTGTGTGTGTGTGTGTGTGTGTGTGTGTGTGTGTGTGTGTGTGTGTGTGTGTGTGTGTGTGTGTGTGTGTGCGGATTATGGCTCACACTGCATCACAGAGAGAGTTCACACACTCTGACCTGGGTCAGACGTCTGCCAATCATCTGTGAAGGGGTCAGGTAAAGTGCATGTCTGTGTGTGTGAGTGTGTGTGTGTGTGTGTGTGTGTCAGTGGCGATTCTAGACATGTTTAACAAGGGTGGCCCTAGTGGGGCACTGATTAGTTCAAGGGTGGCATGAGGCAAAACATCCAGATAAACAGAAACAGGCTCAAGATGTTAAATTAGCACAAATACATTAGGAAAACCATGCACCAAACACCATACTCATCAATTGAAGGACAAAGACCATACTCTCACATAATATTTTATTTGTATTTGCATTTAATACAATGCAAATACAAATAATCAAACATATTAAATCTAAGTTGTCTATCAATGGGTTATGCTGAGCTAAAACAAATTCCATCATGGGGACATTAAAATATATTTTATTATATTATATGGCTATCTATGGCCATCTATTTTTGTAGCTGTTAAAATAATTTGACCTGCTTTTTTTGTCTGAGCTGGCAAAGAGCTATAACAAAGTAATCCAATATCAACAAACACCTCTCAACTAAATGCTTAAAATACTTTTGTATGAAACAGGAATGAAACACCAATTAAAGACTAACCTTAATCTAATCATAACGTTACCTTTATAATGCTACAGACCCTAAGGCTCAATCCCATTTGTTATTCTTCCCCTTCCCCTAGCCTATTCCTTGTCCCTCGAAACAGAGTGGCAATAGGGGGGAGAATATTCCGCTTGGATATAGGACATCATGCACTAGCCTATAGGGGACAACTGGGACGATCAAAACACGTTTTAATTACACGTCATTTACAAAGAGACCGCACCGAAAGTTAATATTTTGTCACTAGCAATAACTTACATCTGTCTTTTGTCAAATACAGTTGCACTTTCAGCTCTGAACAAAACCGTTCAGGAATTCTTTAAGCAAAAGTGGAACGTGCACAATGTTTAATGTATCCCTCCTGGCCGGGACGAATAAAACAGTCATGGGGGACGAAATAAACATACAGTTTAGCCTAAGCTACGTAAACTTCCCAAAATTTAATTATTTCACAACAAATCCTTGACTGGTTGAATGGTCACCAGAATTCATATCGCTACCTGTAGCCTAGCCTAGATGCGACGAGTGTTTATATGTGAGCTTGATGAACCATAAATGAAAAGTTGTCTTAACATTACATTAGGACCAGGCTTGGAATTTCATAATTTTAGGGGCAAGGCCACTTGGCCTTCAGTTGGGCATGTTTGGCAGGGGGCACAAAGGCCACACGTCAGGGCACCAAGGCCAAAGTTAACTATACAGTAGACATAAAAATTATCAAAGTTGTATTTAGTCTATTCACAGCAGTAGACCTGCATCACTGTATGAAACATGACAAAAACATGAAACATGACATATTACATAGAACTGTAAATTGTCTGATTTTACAGATATCTAGGCTGTACAGTATTTAACATTTATGTTTTATTTGGCCTGCTATGAAATTTAAAGCCCAAAGTTGGAGACATGCATGTATAAACTTGCTGCAAATTCAAAACCGGATTACTCTGGAATGGCTATCTGTACAGGGGGATGCTTTACACCTTTGTGTTCGGTAAGGTCTGTTTATTCTGATATGTTTGTACTGTATGTATTGTTTGTATATGGGAAGAGTTTGCAAGGCATTCCACCGAGATGAATGGATATGGGTGCAGAACTGTATAATAATATGATTAAATTAAAGTTACTTTTCTCGCGAACCGCAAATAGTGGCTAACATTGTTTAAAAGCTAAGAAAAAGCTCTTTCATGTGATGT
>NW_027468657.1:6669454-6671954 GCF_046254945.1 Alosa pseudoharengus
TTGTACAGTGCCTGTCTCTCAGTAATGTTTTAAAATGAGAGCTTTGTCAGCTGGCAGTAGGCTATTTTGTCGGCAGTCATGAGAAGTTCGCTTGCTAACAGAACATAAATATGCTGCCCAGAAACCTCGTAAATAGTTTTTTTTTACTTTTTAACCTTGTGAATTAGTTTTTTTTACTACACTAACGAGGTTAAAATATAGCCTTTGCCTACAGAATCTCCTTAACAATAATGTTAACAAAATGACAGCATTCATATGACATAGGAAAACGAATTTGGTCACTCAAGACTGTGTCACAGCAACCAGTGTAGGCTACAGTCCTACCCAATAGGCCTTCTCGAAGCAGATAGCGTTGTCTGACGGTCGAGTGGATTAATGCACGTATTTCCAAAACAGGTCTGCAACTTTCAGGCAGTTCTGAGTTCGAATCTAGGCTGGAGTAATGATGCAACGGTTTTCCTTTTGAAATCTTTTTTATTGAATCGAAGTTGTAGCCTACTACAGACATTCGATGAAGTGTTCTGCAATGTTCATTTGCATTATTAATATAACATCGTATTTTGTCATTTTTGGCGAAGACATGCATTCCGTTAGGGATATTGAACATATTTAACATTCTCTAACCATCGTGATTTCGAATTGGTGCAGTTTTCAGCACAAAAACTGATGTTTGTGCCATTTCTGCTGAGAAAATGGGGTGCATGATTCATGAAGGAACCCGTCCAAACTTAACTGGGACCCACTGTAAGTACCCACCACATGATTGATTGATTGGAGAAATATGCATGAACAGGCCTCAGAGTGAAATCAAACACTCCTGAGGAAAGTGCTCTGGACGTATCTGACTTGTGATGATCTTGGGCAATCAAGAAACTTGAACAGGAATCTGTGCCTGTACTCCCTTACTCCCTCTCTCTCTCTCTCTCTCTCTCCCTCTCTCTCTCTCTCTCTCTCTCCTTCCATCTTTATCTGTCATCTGTCTGCATCTCTCTGCATCACTCAGACATTCTGTCTAAGCTGCGGGTCTCTGAGGCATAAGGCTGCAGGGAGGATGAAAGAGGAGAGGAGCGAGGGAGAAAGAGGAGAAGAGAGGGAGGAGCGTGGGGAGGAGAGGTGGAGAGGGGGAGGAGAGGAGAGGGAGCAGCATAGGGAGGAGAGGGGGAGTAGAGGAGATATAGAGAGGAGGAGGAGAGGAGATATAGAGAGGGGGAGGAGAGGAGAGAAGGTGGGAGATGAAATAGGAATGATGGATGGAGATTGGAGATGAGGAAGAGGAGGATGAGGACAGGAGAGGGGGATGAAATGGGAAGAGGAATGAAAGTGAAGATGGGCAGGGATAAAGAGTGGGGGTTGAGGAAGGGAGGAGGGATGAGAGGATAGGAGAAGAGAGAGGGAGAGAGAGATGGAGAGAGAGACATACTGAAGAAAAAAAGATACTGAAAAACAAAGATAACCAAACCAAAAGAAAGGAAAACAAACACACAGCATCAATCAGCTGATGTCCTCTGAAGTTCAGCTGTTACACACTCTTCATTTGCTGTCAAATTCTTCACTCCCCTACACTTTAGTGGAATAGTCCATGAGCAATGAATAATTTCTTAATCACAGACAAATGATGCTCTGTGAAAATGATGTGTGTCACTAGATCTGTTATTCTTGGCTCTTATATTCGGATTCTCCCTTAAAACCATCTTACTGTCATCTTAGCCTCACCATCTTAGCCTCGCCAGAAAAACAATTCAGAAGAATGCAACTGAACACACCTAGAATTTCCTAGAATAAATACATTCTAGAATAAATACATTCTAGTATAAATACATTCTAGGAAAGGTTCTCCCCTCAAACACCTTTCTTCAAGGTCACATTTCAAACACCATCATCTTCAAGGTCACTTCTCAAGCACCATCATCTTATACATTGCTCTCTTATTTGTCCATATTATTTATGCTGGTCTCTAGACCTTATTCTTGCACTATTGGACTGTTGGACTACTGTTGGACTACTTTTTGCACCTTCACCATGACACTCACTCTCTTGAGCACCTCACCATGCACACAGAACTACAGGCCAGTCCCGGCCCTGTCACTGCAAAAGTCTCATGCTTGATCACCCTCAAGCACACTGTGGATTTTTTTGATTTCATTTATATAGTATATTTAGTATTTCATTTTGTTAGTTTTTCTTATCTTCTACTGTCTCTATTGTACAGTGGAGTTTTGTTATATGTATATACTTATATTTACCCTTTCTGCTGTAAGTGCATGTTGTGTGTGATGTCTGTATGCTACTGAGACCTTGAATTTCCCCTTCTGGATCAATAAAGTATCTATCTATCTATCTATCTATCTATCTATCTATCTATCTATCTATCTATCTATCTTCAAGTTCTCTTCTCAAACACCATCATCTTCAAGTTCTCTTCTCAAACACCATCATCTTCAAGGTCACATTTCAAAGACCATCATCTTCACGGTCACTTCCCAGACACCATCATCTTCAA